>NW_011499875.1:1240018-1246405 GCF_000495115.2 Populus euphratica | reverse complement strand
TGTTATCTATTCTTCTGAAACGAACTCAGCCAGCAAAGGACTAAGAGTATTAAAAGATGAGAAGTTGCCAAGATGAAAACCATTGACAATCTTAAGAGATGGATGAAGTATCTTCTAATTTTTGACATATTATTTTGTATTTTTTAATGCCTTTATGCTTCTCCTTGTTCTTATGAAATAAAGATCTTATCAACATTTAGAACTCCATGTCTTGTATTTTTCTTGTTTTTGTTTTCCATAAATTACTTCACAGAAAAATAATTAATGAAAAATATTTGCAATGAACTTTTAAATTTAATTAATTTATTTATTTAAAAATAGTTTTAATTAATAAAATTCTATATTCTTGTTTTTGTTTTCCATAAATTACTTCACAGAAAAATAATTAATGAAAAATATTTGCAATGAACTTTTAAATTTAATTAATTAATTAATTTAAAAATATTTTTAATTAATAAAATTCTGTAATTTTATAAATAATAATTCATTTCCCATATCATCCATCCATTTATGCATCACAACTATCTTATTATAATTATTATTATTATTATTTCGATTATTTTTCTTTTTATCTCATCACTATTAACATGTTACTATTATTTTTATTTTTTTATAAATACCATTAAAAAGTATTATAAAAAAATATTATTATTTTATTATAATAATTATTATTATTATTACGATTATTTTCCTTTTTATCTCATCACTATTAACATGTCATTATTATTTTTATTTTTTTATTAACACTATTAAAAAAGTATTATAAGAAAAGACTTTTTATTTGGAAAATATTTGACGGAAAACAAACCTGCCGTGAACCCCTCTTGATTGAAAAAGTCTACTGAAAATAACGTAGCATGTTTCTTAAACTCCCTTCCTTCTACGCGATAACTTAAACTTAATATTCAAGTAAAATAGAAAAAATAAAATTTTGACCAAAAGAGAAGAAAGTAGCGTCGATGAAACAACAATGAATCATTCATCCAGGTCACATTACCTCTAAATAAATAAATGAAAGCAAATAAAAAGGTGAATTAGTGAACAAGGAGGAGGGGTCCAGGAACAAATAATAATAGAATAATTAAGAGATTAATAAACAGTAGAGCCATGAGAAGCACATGTGTGGTGGGAAACGGCACGAACAGAGAGGGACAATAATGATTGCCGTTCGTCAAAGGAGGCACGTGCTGACCTCTACACCGCGCGGCACAGCCTCCCCGCTGTGTCCCACGTATATTGTCCTTTTGTCCTTTTCCATTCATTTGGATTTGGAGCCAGCCAACCACAACACAAGCAATATGGTCCTTTTGTCCTTTTCCATTAATTTCACTGTTCGATTTGATTCTGACGCTTAATCACAATTATCTTAAATGGGCTGAGCTAGTGGTCACTAATCCTTGGAATCTTCAAAAAGAAAATGAATATGCAGTTGGGGCGTCAAGTTTAACGTGGCAAATTTTAACGAGGATTTGTCCTCGTTGTGCATGTTTTATGATTTTTTTTTAAAAATTAAATTGTTATTATTATTTTAACATGTTGGTATTAAAAATATTTTAAAAAATAAAAATTCCTACAATCCTTGCTACAAGAGTGCGTGTATATAAAACAAATTTGAAACGAAAAGAATCTAAAGTTCTAATAATAACATTTTAACTATATTTATAATTAAGAACTGTTCATAACTATAGTCATAATTAACACCCGCAGCCACACCAACATCCATGGTCAAAAGTATTTTTATCATAAATATCTTAAAAAATAATTTAAAAGATAGTACAAAATAACAAGCAAGCTAAAAGAAAAAACACCTAGTCAAAATCTTGGCTTTTGATTAAACAAAAGAAAAGTTATTTCTAACCAAATATACTTGTAACTTTTCTATAAGTCAAGAGTTTTAAAAAATTAAATTAATTTGCAACTTTTGACTTTGAATCATAATTCAGAATCTTGACTCATTTCTGTAATAAATTTTTTATTTAGGTTAAAAAAATACTTTTAGCCAAGTATATCTATAACTTTTCTGTAAATTAAAAGATCAATAAATTTGTAAAGGTAATGTACGAATCTACCTTCCCTTCTGATAATTTTAAAGATCAATAAATTTCCCTCACTTCCTTCTCTCTTTCTTTCTTAAAACGGGGAGTCTAATGAGAAACGGGGAGCAAAACTTCCAAAGGAATATATGCTCTCATGCGTGGCCTCGGCATGTGAATTTCTCGCTACATGTCCATTAACATTTTATTTCTCAGAGAATATAGAAGTATTTCTTAAAAAATTATTTTTTAAAAAATATATTAAAATAATATTTAGCTATTATTTTTTAAAAAATAATTTTAACTTCAAAACAATATAAAAACATAAAAATATTAATTTAAAATAAAAAAATAAAATAAAACTTTTAAAAAATATTTTTAAAATATAAAAAAACCTAGAAAATTTTTAAAAAATATTTTTAAAATATATATAAAAAAAACTACTTTTAATAATAAATTGTGAATCAGGATAGTGCGATGTGAACTTGCCAGCACTGACACATCTGTTATCTAAAAATTAAAAACCCTAGAAATCAAAAGGACATCTAGGAAACAGTAGAAAGTTAGATGTCTGGATATACGTTGAGTCCAGAACTAGACCCATGGGCTTGTTGGTCCGAGTCATAGGAAATTGGTCGGTGTCCTCAAATTGGACCTCTATGAATAATACTTGAGCATGGCTAAGACCCATTTCTTATTGCCCTCAAGCAAGGGCCGGGAAAGTAACCCACAAGGACCCACTTGTGAGTTGCGATCCAATGACCCATGGGGGAGGAATCCGTCGCAGGGGAGGCTGGCTTTTTTTTTAATTCTTTTTTTCCTCTTGAGAGCGTAATCAATTTGCTGGCTGGTGAACAATAATACCTTACTAAGACTAGAGAAAACACATCTTCTCTTTCAATTATACATTCACAATCACTCTCTTTCGTCTCAACCCTCTTTTATTAATTCATACTTCTTTCCTTGCTTTCCATCCTTTTTTGTTTTTGTTAAATAACATGAGTTTTATATGTTTTCTTTAAAACATCGAGATATCATTAAAAACTCTTCGAAAAAAAACAAAAAAAAATCATTTTTAATATGATAAAGTTATCATCAAGAAATACTATATTTAATGATTGAATTGGATAAGATATGATTAAAAAAATGTCAACCCTTGACAATTTTATGATTTTTTATATTTTAAAATGAAAGAAATACTATATTTAATGATTGAATTGGATAAGATATGATTAAAAAAATGTCAATCACAACATCCTAAAAAAGGGGCTTTAATGAAAGAAAAAAAGCTTTAATTATTGTTTATTTTTTATATTTTAAAAGGGATTTACTGAAAGAAAAAAAAAAGTTAGGAAATGGAGTATTAGGCCCGTGTTTCAACAAGAATTTCTTCAAAAATAATTCTTTACTTTAAATCAATTTTTTTTATGTTTTTTAATTGTTTTAATACAGTTATACCAAGAATAATTTTTTAAAAAAATATATTTTAATATATTAAAAAAAAAAGGAAAAACTTCTAAAAAACAATTAATCTTGAGCGCCGAAACCGGATTCCCGGCTTTAGTGGTATATCTCTCAAGCAAACGCCATCCAATGGAACAAAGTATTTTAACAATGCGCGCGTCTACGGCATCTACGGAAAGCAGGGAATTAGTACTATGCCTACCCTACGATTGAAAAGTAATGTGCTCTGTAGGATAGATTCTCCCCTAGAGGTTGCAACGGTCTGGGCATCGGAGGATCCCATAGGAGGCCTCATCATTGCACTTGGTTAAAATGACATATTTATTTTTCTATTTTATATATATAATTATTCTAATATGCTGTATTAAAAATAATTTTTTAAAAATAAAAAATAATATTTTAATATATTTATAAATAAACAATCTAAAGAAAAACCTCGAATAAATTTTCTAGAGGTAGTTCCATGGTGAGATTCTTCTATCAAATACTCATTTATATTAATTTTTTTTTCTTCTCATAACCAATTCGTGGAATGGGATATTGCTATTTAAGAACAATAAAAGTTAATAGATTTTGTGCCTATAAACACAATGATAGTTCCTATAAAACTCATTTATATTAATTATTTCCTTCTCATAACCAATTCGGATAAGTTCTTATTAATTGACTAAAATTAATTTGGAGGCAATTGGAGTTTACGTATTTATCTCGTTTTCCAATCCAGCCATCTTTAGTGTCGAATTACCAGAGGAGGACTTATACTAATTACTAACTACCATGAATTGAAGAAAGAGAGCGAATTTCCCCTAAGAAAAAAATATATATATGGACGAGGAAGTATATATATTATATAGTCAAGATGTTGCCCATATTTTACGCCAAAGCAGAACGAATCATTTTCAGCTTTACAACTAGCTAGTTAGACAAGTTCATATGTGCATTCCAGGATTTGGTCTAGTGGTAAAAAAGGCTTGTCTCCTTCCATTACACCTGGGTTCGAAGCCTGACGTGTACGTTTGTCACCCCTGCGGTGCCTTACATGTTTATTGGGTTTGCAGGGTGTTCAGTGGGTCGTGGGGATTAGTCGTGATGCGCACAAGCTGACCCGGACACCCCACGTAAATCAAAAACAAAAAAAGGTTCATATGTCGATATATCACTATCATTTATGATTCCATGGCTTTGTCCGTTGTTCAACTAGATAACAATAGAAATAGAAAGCAAAAGCATGTACCTCGTTTTAAAATTATTTTCAAAAAATTATTTTTTAAACATTTATGTATATTTATTTATTATTAGCATTTGATAAATAAAAAAATATTTTTTATACTTGACTTGGTTTGTAAAAAGGTGTTTTTATTTTATTTTAGATATATATTTTTTTATAAGTTACAAAAAAATTTAAAAATATCATATTATTTATTAATTATATTAAATTTAATCTTCCGTCTCTTAATTGATATATATATATATCTATATATATTTAACTTCATTATTTAAAATTTGATTTAATTTGATTTTTGCATTAACTTTGATTACTATTCTTTTATTTTATATTTTTTCTCCTATTATTTTCTTGATTTAATTTTTTAATTTATCATGTTTGATCTCCATTATTTTTGTTGCTATTTATTTTATTTTAAAAATTTTATGAAATTAATTTTTTTAATTTTATTATTTTTTAATTTTTTATCTATCAGATTTGATATCTATTATCTTAATTACTATTTATTTTATTTAAAATTATTTATAAAATTAGATTTTTTTAATTTTATCCTTTTTATCTTTTTAATCTGTCATATTTGGTCTTTATTCTTTCAATAATCATGATAAAAAATAAAAAAATTAAAAGTTATTTTTCAACTTATTTATTATGATATATTTAAGTACTGAAAAATATATTTTATCTTATTTTTTATGATGTTACTAAACATCATAAAATAATTTATATGAAGATCATTTTCTAAAGAAAACAATTTTTATACAAATAAATTTGGTATAAAAAATAAGAAAAAAAGGAAGGAAAAAGTTGGCAATTCTTTAATATTATACACAAAACTAAAAGGGGTGGGAAAATTACTATTTTCCCACGCCCAATTCACGGTGAATTACATTAGTGATTCACATTACATTCCTTTTTTTTTTCTAATTTTCTTCATTTTTTTCTGTTTTTTCCTCAAAAATTTTTTATTTCAACTTCCTTTTATTTCATTTATTTTTTTTAAAAAATTATTTTTGTTAATTTTACTTTTTAAATATTGAGTTGGTTAAAAAATTTACTTTGTAATTTTTTTCTTTAAAGTGCTGTAGATTGCCGCAGTATTTTTTCACATAGTTTTTCTATTTTATTTTTTAAAATTTTATTTATCAATTTTATTTTTTTTAATATTGAAATGATTGAGAATTTAGTTTTATAATTTGTTTCTTTAAAACATTGTTGATTACTATAGTGTTTCTCTGCATGTTTTTTTATTTTTTATTATTTTCTCTGAAATTATCTTTTTATTTTATTTTATTTTTAAAGATTGAACTAGTTAAAAATTACAGTTACAGTATATGAAGAAAGCGCTGTAACTTTCATCTCAAATTATTGTGGATTGTTATAGTGTTTTTTCTCACACGATTTTTTTCTGTTTTGTTATGTTTTTCTCTAAAATTATCATTATCAATTTTATTTTTTAAATATTAAGCTGATTAAGAAATGCAATTACAAATAAATACAAGTTTTTCCCCACAAAACATAATGGATTGATATAGTTTTTTCTCACATGGTTTTTTTCCAGTTTCTTTTGTATTTTCTTTTTTATAATATTTTTTTTCAAAATTGTCTTCATTGATTTTTTTTAATATTGAGTTGGTTAGAATTTAACTTTGTAATCAAATTTAATCA
>NW_011499875.1:1187380-1239143 GCF_000495115.2 Populus euphratica | reverse complement strand
ATTCCCGGCTTTAGTGGTATATCTCTCGAGCAAACGCTATCCAATGGAACAAAGTATTTTAACAATGCGCGCGTCTACGGCATCTACGGAAAGCAGGGAATTAGTACTATGCCTACCCTACGATTGAAAAGTAATGTGCTCTGTAGGATAGATTCTCCCCTAGAGGTTTCAACGGTCTGGGCATCGAAGGATCCCATTGTAGGCCTCATCATTGCACTTGGTTAAAATGACATATTTATTTTTCTATTTTATATATATAATTATTCTAATATGCTGTATTAAAAATAATTTTTTAAAAATAAAAAATAATATTTTAATATATTTATAAATAAACAATCTAAAGAAAAACCTCGAATAAATTTTCTAGAGGTAGTTCCATGGTGAGATTCTTCTATCAAATACTCATTTATATTAATTTTTTTTTCTTCTCATAACCAATTCGTGGAATGGGATATTGCTATTTAAGAACAATAAAAGTTAATAGATTTTGTGCCTATAAACACAGTGATAGTTCGTATAAAACTCATTTATATTAATTATTTCCTTCTCATAGCCAATTCGGATAAGTTCTTATTAATTGAATAAAATTAATTTGGAGGCAATTGGAGTTTTCGTATTTATCTCGTTTTCCAATCCAGCCATCTTTAGTGTCGAATTACCAGAGGAGGACTTATACTAATTACTAACTACCATGAATTGAAGAAAGAGAGCGAATTTCCCCTAGGATAAAAAAAAATATATATGGACGAGGAAGTATATATTATATAGTCGAGATGTTGCCCATATTTTACGCTAAAGCAGAACGAATCATTTTCAGCTTTACAACTAGCTAGTTAGACAAGTTCATATGTGCATTCCAGGATTTGGTCTAGTGGTAAAAAAGGCTTGTCTCCTTCCATTACACCTGGGTTCGAAGCCTGACGTGTACGTTTGTCACCCCTGCGGTGCCTTACATGTTTATTGGGTTTGCAGGGTGTTCAGTGGGTCGTGGGGATTAGTCGTGATGCGCACAAGCTGACCCGGACACCCCACGTAAATCAAAAACAAAAAAAGGTTCATATGTCGATATATCACTATCATTTATGATTCCATGGCTTTGTCCGTTGTTCAACTAGATAACAATAGAAATAGAAAGCAAAAGCATGTACCTCGTTTTAAAATTATTTTCAAAAAATTATTTTTTAAACATTTATGTATATTTATTTATTATTAGCATTTGATAAATAAAAAAATATTTTTTATACTTGACTTGGTTTGTAAAAAGGTGTTTTTATTTTATTTTAGATATATATTTTTTTATAAGTTACAAAAAAATTTAAAAATATCATATTATTTATTAATTATATTAAATTTAATCTTCCGTCTCTTAATTGATATATATATATATCTATATATATTTAACTTCATTATTTAAAATTTGATTTAATTTGATTTTTGCATTAACTTTGATTACTATTCTTTTATTTTATATTTTTTCTCCTATTATTTTCTTGATTTAATTTTTTAATTTATCATGTTTGATCTCCATTATTTTTGTTGCTATTTATTTTATTTTAAAAATTTTATGAAATTAATTTTTTTAATTTTATTATTTTTTAATTTTTTATCTATCAGATTTGATATCTATTATCTTAATTACTATTTATTTTATTTAAAATTATTTATAAAATTAGATTTTTTTAATTTTATCCTTTTTATCTTTTTAATCTGTCATATTTGGTCTTTATTCTTTCAATAATCATGATAAAAAATAAAAAAATTAAAAGTTATTTTTCAACTTATTTATTATGATATATTTAAGTACTGAAAAATATATTTTATCTTATTTTTTATGATGTTACTAAACATCATAAAATAATTTATATGAAGATCATTTTCTAAAGAAAACAATTTTTATACAAATAAATTTGGTATAAAAAATAAGAAAAAAAGGAAGGAAAAAGTTGGCAATTCTTTAATATTATACACAAAACTAAAAGGGGTGGGAAAATTACTATTTTCCCACGCCCAATTCACGGTGAATTACATTAGTGATTCACATTACATTCCTTTTTTTTTTCTAATTTTCTTCATTTTTTTCTGTTTTTTCCTCAAAAATTTTTTATTTCAACTTCCTTTTATTTCATTTATTTTTTTTAAAAAATTATTTTTGTTAATTTTACTTTTTAAATATTGAGTTGGTTAAAAAATTTACTTTGTAATTTTTTTCTTTAAAGTGCTGTAGATTGCCGCAGTATTTTTTCACATAGTTTTTCTATTTTATTTTTTAAAATTTTATTTATCAATTTTATTTTTTTTAATATTGAAATGATTGAGAATTTAGTTTTATAATTTGTTTCTTTAAAACATTGTTGATTACTATAGTGTTTCTCTGCATGTTTTTTTATTTTTTATTATTTTCTCTGAAATTATCTTTTTATTTTATTTTATTTTTAAAGATTGAACTAGTTAAAAATTACAGTTACAGTATATGAAGAAAGCGCTGTAACTTTCATCTCAAATTATTGTGGATTGTTATAGTGTTTTTTCTCACACGATTTTTTTCTGTTTTGTTATGTTTTTCTCTAAAATTATCATTATCAATTTTATTTTTTAAATATTAAGCTGATTAAGAAATGCAATTACAAATAAATACAAGTTTTTCCCCACAAAACATAATGGATTGATATAGTTTTTTCTCACATGGTTTTTTTCCAGTTTCTTTTGTATTTTCTTTTTTATAATATTTTTTTTCAAAATTGTCTTCATTGATTTTTTTTAATATTGAGTTGGTTAGAATTTAACTTTGTAATCAAATTTAATCATGTAGGGAAAGGACTATAGCTTTCATCGCAAAATATTATGGTTTACTACAATGTCTTTCTACATGTTTTTTTTTCTTATAATTTTAAAAAAATTATTTTTATCAATTTTATTTTTTTAATATTAAACTGTTTGAGAATTACAATTATAAATTATTATAAATAAGGCTAAATTATGTGGGGAAGCACTGTAACTTTCATCACAAAACACTGTGAATTGTTATAGTGTTTCCAACATGATCTTTTTTCTTTTTTTTTTATGTTTTTTTTGGTATTTTTCTAAAATTATCTCTGTTAATTTTTTTTTAATGTTAAACTGATTAAGAATTTAGCTTTGTATTTTTTTTAAAAACACTATAAATTGTTGCAGTGTTTTTTCATATAATTTTTTTCAAAATTATTTTTGTCAATTTTTTTAAATATTGAGTTGATTAAAAATTATAAAGCAAAATTATATGAGAAAAGCGTTGTTATTTTTCTCATAAAACACTATGAATTGTTACAATATTTTTCTAAATAGTTTTTTATTTTATTTTATTAAGGAAAACATTGTAGTTTTCCTTACAAAACATTGTCAATTGTTGTAATATTTTTTCTCATAGGTTTTTTCCTTCCAAAATTATTTTTGCTATTTTTTTATATTAAGTTAGTAGAGAATTTAACTTTGTAATTTTTTTTATTTTTTATTAATAAAAAAGTCAAATCATGTGACGAAAAGTACTGTACCTTTCTTTACAAAATACTATACACTGTTATAAATTATTTTGTTCAGTGTTTAAATTTTTTATCATTAACATAATTTTTTTTATCATGAAATATTTATTTCATTATATTTTTAATTTCTATTATTTATTTAGTATTATATTTTACTATTTATAAATTTTTTATATTTTTCTATAAATAAAATATCATGTATTTTTTTTTAAATCCATGTTAGTTATACAAACACTTAAAGCATAAAAGAAAATAGCTATAATTAATAATTTTTCTCCCGAGAAAGGAAATAAAATAATTTATCATAAGCAGTTCTTGTAAAGTAATAATAAAAATAAAACATTTAAACGATTTATGATTTTCTTTCCATGATTATTAGTGTTCAGCGTTCTAACCTGGTAGCTGCTGCATCAGAGGATAGCATGTGATCCTGATGCTCAAGGAAAATGCACGTAACAAGTAGCCCAGGAAGTAAAATCCAACCCCACCACAAAGGCACAGACAACATAAAGTTCACCCTGTCGGTCTAGTCTAGTGTCGGGAATTTGGTGGACCCACGAGTCTCCTTATCCACTAAATTTGGACGATCATGGAGTTCGGTGGTTGTGGAAAATGCGCGCCACCGTGAGAGAGATAACAACAGATCAATTTTTTTCCGTGTCATTTTCTACATGCTGTTAATTTTGACTTCCTGATCATCATAAATTCTCACGGGCTCGGAATATAACAATCCACTTGAAAACAAACTACTTATCAGGCATCCTTCATTTTCTTAGAGACTGCATGCATGGCAGGGCACGGATTTTGGCTTCCAGAATAATTAATTCATAAAACTAACTAAAATTAAATATTTTATTTTCATTAAATATTCATGTACAATCTCTTTAAGAACATTTTGCGTGTTCGGCTTATATGTAACTAACTAAAATTAAATATTTTATTTTCATTAAATATTGATGCATAATCTCTTTAAAAACATTTTGCATGTTCGGCTTATATATAACTATTTATAAAGCGATTGCAAATATTATCATTAAAAAAAAGGATCTATTCTTATTTAAGAATATGATTTAATCAAATGATTTTTCAAATATAATATTAATTTTATTTTTTTATTTTAAACATAAAAAAAAAACAAGTGAAGGGTTCAAGTCAATAAAGTGGCTTGAAATGACAACCTAGACAAGTCTAGGCCTGTATTCATGAAATCTATTTTTATTTAAAAAAATTTATGATTAAAATTAAAAAGAAAAAAACTCATGTTTCTTAATCAAAACTTTATTATATTATTCATGCATTTTTTTATATTTTGATATATATCCTTTGATCATGATCTTTAACGGGTTTTGATTATCTATTTAATTAATTATTTGCTTATAAATACCATCTCCAACATATTCTCTAAAATGCCTCTCAGACTCGTTGAGATTTGAACTAAATTTATATGGATTTTTTTTTAAGCATTGAACATTTTGATGGTGGGGAGATTCATAGAAAGATGCTGTCATTAATTGTTGAATTTGTGAAAATAAGAATTGAAACAAGCCTCTCAAGGCCAATAAACAATCATTTCGGGCCAAACCTCCTTTGGACGAACACAAGCCTCTTGACCTAGTAATCCTCAAGCAATTTTTTTCCCTTCTTTACGTTCTTGTATTACAATCTACAATGGACATTTAAATTAAAGAAATAAGTATTTTATAAATATGAATATTTGAGTATATTATTTATTGCTCTGAATGTGCCAATAATATATCAAGAAAACGAGCTAATTTAGAACAAAAACCATCCGCTTCGTTCCTAAAAGTGTGTGCCAGTGGCCCGCATAAACCCACGTGGCAAACAAATTTAATTAAAATAAGTAACGTCATCGAAGATTGGCAAAGACACCAAGTGGAGTGGGGTGGGGTGAGGAGCATCATAGCATATACTTCTGAGAATTTTTAAGAAGTCTGATTTTTTTTAAAATTATTATTATTTGTTATGTTACGAGATTTTGTTAGGATCAAGTTGTCAAAAACTTTTTTTATATGACATAGAATATATAATAGAAACTAAAATTATAAATAAAATATTTTAATTAATTATATATTAAAAATTCTAATCAAGTAATTATTAACAACGCATAATTAAAAAAATAAAAAAATAATAAAAAATTAAAAATACTTTTATTTTATCTACATTGATTTCTTAATTATCTAGATAAATTTACTCGCATATTTCGTTATTTATAAAAAAAGAGTCTCCTTAAATTTTAATAAATCATTTAATATTAATTACTTTAATGATAAAACATGTTAATTTATAACTTTTATTCTATAATTTTTTCAGATAAAAAATAATATATCAATTGATATATTAATAATTTACATGAAAAATTATAAAGAATGAATAAATATTTTAATTTTATAAAAATAAGATTTATAAATAACTTTGATTGATTTTATTGAGTTTGACTAATTTTACTAATTTTTAAATTTTAATGTAATTAAACATATTAGATACATATTTATTCATGAAATCGTAAAATTTTAAGAATTAATTTATTTTTTTGACAGCATTGGTTAGGATGTTGAGATTAAAAACAATTTTATAAAAATAAAAAATATTTTAATATAATTTTAAATAAAAAAATTAAAAACTCTATACCAGCGGGAAAGGGAATGCAAGTACAAGAAGAGAAGGCAATTAGCCCCACGGCCTCATGGCCCTCCAAACCCCAATAAACTAGCACAATCATCGTGACTACTGGTCCTAGCTTATAGACATGGTCAGACGAGGGTCATCCAAAATTAAATCAAATTCAACCTTCACCTACTCACTACTTTCCTTAAACTGCAATCGAAACCGTCCATTTCTTTCCCCACTTCTACACGCGTCCCCTTTTATCCTGCGGCGCGGGTCAAAGAATATGCCACGTGCACTTATTTTCACTAACCCTGATTACATTATCAAACCACACTAACCCTAGTACAATATCTATAAATATAGTATATACCACCCTGTTCATCACTTCCACGCTCTCTCGCCCTTCCATTCTTGTTACAAAGTCTCTAAAATTTAAAATTAAACCCCCAAACTTTAAACAAATCACGTTTCCAAATTGAATGCAATCAAGATCTTTCAGTTTCATCCTCCCGAAAGCCAATCAATTCCAATGGCGGACGATATGAGAGGCGTTGTTGGCTACGCGCTGTTACCCAAGAAACAACAAAGCTTCATCCAAGACTCGCTACTCTCTCTCTGCAAATCAAGAGGCATCGATCTGGTGAGAATCGATCAAGACCGTCGATTAATCGATCAAGGACCGTTCGATTGCGTTCTCCACAAGATGTACGGTGATGATTGGAGGAAACAACTCGAGGAGTTCCAAATTCAAAACCCTAACTCCACAATAATTGACTCTCCCGTCTCAATCCAACGACTCCACAACCGAATCTCGATGCTGCAAGCGGTTTCGGAGTTAAAGATCGAGTCGGGAACCGACACTTTCGGCATTCCGAAACAGATTGTGATTTACGATAAGGAAACGCTTTTCGACCGGCAATCTTGGGAGTTTCTAAAATATCCGGTCATTGCGAAACCATTGATTGCTGACGGTAGCGCAAAATCTCATAAAATGGCTTTGGTTTTTAACCATGAGGGTTTAAATAAACTGAAACCCCCGATTGTCTTACAAGAGTTTGTTAATCACGGCGGCGTTATCTTTAAAGTTTATGTGGTGGGGGAATTTGTGAAGTGTGTGAAACGGAAGTCTTTGCCAGATGTTTCTGAAGAGAAACTGAAGAGTTTGGAAGGGTCATTGCCGTTTTCTCAGGTCTCCAATTTGACCAGTGACGAAAGAAATGATGATAAGTACTATAAGTTGATGGATTTGGAGGAAACTGAGTTGCCACCGCAGAGTTTTATTACGGATATTGCTAGAGGGTTGAGGAGGGGATTGAAGTTGAATTTGTTTAATTTCGATGTCATTAGGGATGCTAGAATTGGGAATAGATATCTTGTGATTGACATTAATTACTTTCCTGGGTATGCCAAAATGCCCGGTTACGAGACTGTTTTGACTGATTTCTTTTGTGATGTGGTGGGGAAGAAGAGTTTGAGTGAGGAGAAAGAGATAGGTGTGGTTGAGAAGCTGCAGGTGGTGCGTAATTGTGACGTGGACTTGACCAAGATTGCGAGCAAGACATGTTGTAGTGATGGGGAAGAGAAAGAGAAATCACCCGTTCTTCAAGTTTGAAATGTGGGGAAGCAAAAAACTAAAGTAGGGTATAGCGATGGGTGTGGCTCATTGGGTGGAATCGGGTTAGGTAGGAGGGAGGAGCAGAGGAGGTACAGTGGTGGAATAAATAGTTTGCTGCCTCTTTGGTGGTAGTTTTAGCCTCTTGACAACATTTACATGGTGTTTTGGATTTGAACATGTATATTCTGTCAACAACTGCTCTGGTGTTAGGTAATTTCCAAATACTCTTCTTCAAGTTTTTAGGAAAGTTTAAACTGTACTTTGAGGCGTTCCAAGTGTTTCCTTTGTAGAAGTTGTTTTTGTTTAGCGCAATTTGGCACTTTTGGTGAATTAAATTTCCTTATTTTTTTTGTCAGTTAAACGAAATTTTTAATCTTACTTTCCATGCCTTTCGTCTCAGTTGATTGAAGGGATGTTTTATTCCATGCTTGAACTATTTAATTTATGGAAGTTTTCCAGCACAATAAAAACTGTTGCTGGAGATCTGCAAGGTCACTAACTTGGTAGATTTGACAGAATATGCCTCAACAGATTAGAGAAATGAATGCTTTTAGCATTTATTTAGAATTTTTCCATTGCATGTTTGTAGCAGAGGAATGAATATGAAATAATGCCAAACGTTTGAGAAAAACCGGTTTCCAAATCACTGGTTCTATGAGAAAAGACGCAGGTGGTAAAGTGCTAATGCACATCCTTGACTCTCGGATTTGATTGCCATGAAACCTTCACTTGAATTTCTATTTAGTTGCATAAGCGTTTGGGCAGGTGTTTTTATTGATGGACTTAGAAATTGTATTATAAGCACACTGAATTGAAATGCAAACTAAACACTGAATTGAAATGCAAACTAAGGCTATGAATTCAAATAAAGCACTCATAATCTGTTTCTACGAATGTCTGGAAAAGGAGCTGCATGTTTATAGCTCTTTTTTGTTAATGGATGATGCTAAACGAGAATGGAGGAAGTTTCAAGTGGTGCACATGACTAAGAGTTTTATTGTTGGACCATCTGTGACCTGGTATTAGTGATCAAAGTGGACTACGGTCTTTTATTTCAGTTTTGTATGATGCATCGGTGTATGAGTATTGCTTTGGTTTCTGTTATACATGTTGAGGGGAGTTTGATTACAAAAATCTGTATTGACATAGAAGAGAAGGTTGGCTTGTTATGTTAAGGGTATGTTAATTATTTAGCACAGGATTATCCTTTTACTTTCTCAGATGCTACTTTCATGCAATTTACCTGTTTATACTAGTTTTATTTTAACACTTAAGATCAAGCTGAACTTTACTGGTGTTATTGCCCAATAACGTGTATGTGTCGGATTCCAAGCCATTGTGCTTTGGTCTGATTCTGTCACAATGAATCAGTCTAATTGGTTTCATATTAGATTCGAGCAGTATCTGCCTATGCGAATGAAACGTTCTTTGCTTGTGGTTTGAATATTCTGTCCAAAGAATGTTAAATGCACACTGCTTTTCAAACACCTTGGACTTTGTTTAATTAATAGGAGCTAATTTTTCCTCTTTCTGGCAATGTTTGCTAAAGAAACAGATTTTTCTGGACGCATGTTATAATGAGTAATGCTAAAACAAAACAGATAAATGTTTGGACTGGTATATGACCAAGAGTTGTGTTTATTTTACTGCGATGCATGGACTTAGCATCTCTTGTTCTAAAATCTATCTATATTTAAGAAGGGTTTGTTGTCTACTGATCTTTAACTTGTCATTTTAGGGGGTGTATTAAGGGTAGTTCTTCTATGTCATAACATCTGTTTTAAGATAAGGTTTCCAACTCATAACAAATCACCAGTCTAAAATCTCGTACTATGTTGGGAGTGCAATATGTTGTGGTAGTGTCTGATCCCAAAATTTTGCATCAGTCTAATGTATTCATCGTCAAATTTTGACCATATTTTCTCATGCACATCATATACTTGGGCGGCTATTTATGCCACCATATATATTTTCCAGTTTTAGATACGCACTAGGCACATCTGCACTTGCTCTATGCTACTATTGATGCACACAGTGGCTGTGTTATGATTAGCTGTCTTAACTTTGGAAATATAGTTTAAATTTCCCACTGTCCTAAGGATGTGGTGATGCTTGTCCACTGTTTGGAAGTGGAGTTATACCCTCTACATAGAAACATGAATGCAGTTGTTTCGTAGCAGTTAAAGTTGCTGTTAGGAAAGGTATCTTGCACTTGTTCTTGATAATGTATGCTGTTAATTCCCCATTTTTTCCTCCCTCCATTGGATGTATATTGTAGGGAGATGTTGGCAGTAAAGATGCGAAAATGAAGATTGGTCCTGAAATTAGATGAGGTTTTAAAGATTCTCTACATAAATTGTCATGGTCATGGTTGTGTACTTATTATAGCCAGCACTGATTGTTTGAAGCTGTTGAAAGGAGATGTTGACATCAAGAAAAACAGTAAGCTGTTTTTGCAATTCTACTAGAATCGCTGTCTTGGCCAGTGATATCTAAGTGATGTCAAGAAATTGCTGATTATAGTTCATGTTCCAAATGGGTTTCATCTCAACAGCTTTCTGTTGGTATTGTTCTTGAACTTAATGTGTATTAGGCTCGTCCATGTGTACTTGATTTCAAGCTAGCTTAATGATCAGAACTGAGTCGTCAAAATTTAGATGGGTAAAGCTCAGCTAGTATGATGGTGCTTATTGTGGTTCTGTCACAATATGTTTTCAGCTACCGACTCTGCTGTCTACCAGTACCACGTTAATTATTGTGATTAGCATGTATATTGCACTAATTGCAGCTGGCGGGCTCTAGTATTACCAAGAAGCAATTTAATACAGCTGCTTACAGTTATGGCACGCAACCAGCTCTTCACCGTAGGAGCTTGAGCAGTGCAAGATAGATGGTTGCCATACGTTCTTGAATCAATTCTAGCATGTCCACCGCATTTAGCATTTCTATTTCCTTGATGATTATATCAGTTCATATGAGGTAGATCTCCAAAGTGCTTGTCTTTTGCCTATTTTGGCTATCTATATCTACCACATTTAATTGTTCTATGGGTAGCATCTCTATAAAAATACTGTTCTGGGATAACCGATAAAGTTAGAAAAGATTTATGCCGCTGATCCTATATATTTTGATTATTGTTGAACAAGCTTGCGGACAAGCAGCATAATTGTCTCCTTAAAAGTTATTTTGGATGTGGAATGAACGTAGCATATTGGAGACAATTGGAGGTTGCAGCTGGATCTTGATGTTCAATTTATCTGCACTGGTGTCAGGTTCTTTAGCGACTTTAAATTAGTTGGAACATTAATGCTTTTGATTTAAGGGCTACTGGATTATGGTTACTTACAGGGTTCTTAATCAAATGATTTTCCTCCTTGATATTTGTTTGAGTTTTCGCATTCAACGATGATGGTTGAGAAAATTGAGATTTTTTTCTGTACCAGGAAATTGTTATTTTTTTCTGGCTTCAAAAATATTTTTGAAAAAAATTATTTTTATTTTAAATTATTTTTTAATAATATTGTTAGATGTCAATGTTAAAAATAATTTTTTTAAATAAAAAAAATATTATTTTAATATATTTTTAAGTAAAAATATTTTATGAACCCTTAAATCACTTTTAAAAATATCTAATTATTTTAAAAATATAATATATCATATGATTTTAATTATTTTATTTAAATTTTGATATATCATATGATTTTGAAAATATGATTTTAATTATTTTATTTAAATTTTTTTTATCTTATAATATTAAAAAAATAAAGCTAGCTTAGGACAAGCTGCCTGTCTACGCAATCAGCATGTCATCTAATACAATAAATTACAGCTTCTGGAAGTTGTTGTCCTTGTAATTTTAACTCTTAAACTCAAATTTCAATATATTTTTTCATACAAAAACACACGAAAAACTTTACTTCAATCTAATTTAAAAAATAGAGGAGGTGGGCGTCCTTGAAAAAAAATATTATACTTATTATTATTTAACCGCTACTCTTTTTTAATTGCCACCTCCTATGATAGTAGCAATAATATTTTTAGAATATATTATTATTTATTGTTATTTTATAAACTATTACTACTACTATCATCCATTAATTCCACTCCACTCCAACCATCTTTATTATTTTTTTCATCATTATTGTTGATAAAATTATTCTTTTGTTCATTATTTTTATCTTAAAAATAAGGTACAGGATTTTTTAAATTTCATTTCATTTTTGATTACTATTCCTAACATGATATATATTGAAATTAAAATGTACTTTTGATTTCTCCATTTTTTTTGGGGTAAACTTTCATTTTTAATAATAGAACAACACCTTCAAACACCTACCTTTTAAACATACCTGTTAAAGTTGAAATTAAACTTGTTGGATAATTTTGGTTAATTAGAGTATAGAACGAACACGCATATATATATGCTTGAGGATTAAATTGTGAAATAATTTCTTGATGGAAATGCATACGTTTTCATCGAAAATGGCACGCACCATCCCATTCCCTTCGAAAAGGCAAATTGTTTCCATATCCATGATCAAGTAATTTCTCAATTTGTTTTTAATTTCCTTCTGTTAAAAGATGGAAGTCTAATTAAACTCTAATAGTTCTGATTTAATGATACTATAAGTTTTTATGGTATCCATTTTAATTTGACCAAGATTTTCTTATGATTTCAGTTTGGCAGATTGAATATCTATAATTTGGTTCGTTAGGCAGCAGAGGTCCCTTCGTTTAAAATCTACATCAATTTTCTGTTAATCATACCTTTTAAAGCTGTGAAGGGACATTGGTTAGATTTTTTTCTTCATAATTTTAAAAAATTAAAGGATAATGAAATTATAAGAAATGTTAAATTCTAAAAATTATATAAAACAAAATAAATAATAATTAAAAAAGTAAGGAGCAAATATAACAGAAAAAAATTAAAAGAGAATGAAATTGAAAAATAAATCAAATATTAAAAATATGAAACAGGATAGTTTTAAAAAATATAAAAAATCAAGCAAACTTGTGTAAATCTTCTAAACTTGGGTCAATTCTCTAAACTCACAACTTATGAGATCCTAGACTTGATTTTAATTAAGAATCTTAGTTCCAAATAAATTTAATGCTAGGGGCTAAATTCATTAAAAAATTAAATTAAAATAACTTGCCTAAGCAAAAAAATTGCAAAAAATAAAATAAAAAAATTAGAGGTTGAAATCATGAAAAAAAAATCATTTCAAAACGTTATCTAAAACAACATAAATAAGTATCAAAATATAAGGACTAAATATGACAAAAAATAAAAAAAGAATGAAATTGAAAAACAATTTCAAATCTATAAACAATTTCAAATAAGAAAATAGTAATGAAAAAAATGGATCAAATCTAAATGAAAAATAAATTGAAGGGCGAGTTTGAAATTTGAAGGTGTAACATGCAAAAACTAAAGTAGAGAGAGGAAAAAGAAAAAAACATTTGGAATAATTAGCATACACTGTCCGAAAGTGACAGAATGTCTAATATGCAAACACTAACAATTTTTTTTTTAACATTTTATATTTAGTAAAAGACTAAATTACCCCTAAGTCAACATAAATAAAACAAAAAAAAAATAGAGTGAAAAGAAAAAAAATAGCTTACTAGCAATAATTTATCCATTTTTGCTTTTAAAGTGTACACTCACCTTTTCACTATTTAAGTAAAGTAAAAGGAAAAGGGAAAAAATACCTTGTTTGATATTTTATTTTTTCTTTTTAAGAGTAATTCAATAATTTAACTGAGAAAAGAAAATGATTGAATTACCTTTAAAGAAAAATTTATTCATTTTTTAGGAAGGATAAAAATATAATTATTTTGTAGCAATGAATTGAGTCTATAACCATAGTGTTTTCCCTTTTATTTTAGCTTTTTTCTTATGGCCGAATAGTATTTGGCATTGCAAATTGGTTATGTTATAGATGGGCAACATAGTTTTTTATGAACTATTTAAGATCAGCTTAGATTGATGAAAGTTAAAACACTAGTTAGAAACAATATGATAATGTTTGGTTACTGTCTTGAGATAAAAGGAACAAAGACAATGGAAATATAAATATAATTAGTTGAAAAAACAGAGACATAAAATTAATCATTTCTGAAATAATTTTGGAGTGAATTTTTGTATTTTCATAATAGAAGGTACAAATAGAACATGTCTTCAGAAACAATATTTATTATTTTTTATTTCTAAAATATCCTTATAAAAAACTATCAATTCTAAAATTATCAAACTAAAACATGTAAGGATAAAATAGTTATTATCATAGTTTTAAAACACAACTCGGGGTTAATCTAGGGAAAATCTTGGGTCACAAGTTGGGTTAACTTGAGTCAGTGTAAAAATAAAAATAAAAATTATTATATTTTTAAAATTCAAATTGGGAATTGCCCCAGGATAAGGCCAAGTTATGTGTTTGGAGGGTTAATTCAGATTGACTCGGGTCAATATAAAAATAAAAATGATTATTATCATAGTTTTAAATCTTGATTAAAGGGCTAATCAAGTGCAAGTCCGGGGATATAAATCGGGAGGGTCAACCTAAGTTAATATAAAGATAGAGTTGTTATTATCATAATTATAAAACCTGACTTGAGGTTCAACAAGGGCAAGACCCAGGTTACGAGCCTTGAGGGTCAACTTGCATTGGCTCGAGTCAATGTATGGATAAAGATGATTATTATTATTATAATTTTAAAACATGACTAAGAAGTTGACCTGAGGTAAAGTTTAAGTCATGAGTCAAGGGTCAACTCGGTTGACCAATAGTTTTATAGCAGGTCAAGTTGATTTTTTGACCAGTCTAAGCCTTGAATCAGTTTGGTATAGGGTCAACTTGCCAAGCCAGTCTTGGTTTTATTACTAGAGTTATTATAATATTATTAATTTTAATACTTAGTATAAACTAAAGTAAAAAAATAATAAAATAATAAAACCTAATTATTTAGAACAAAAATATAAGTTTGACAATAATATTTATTAAGGATAAAATAATTTTTTTCATATTGTTTTTTATGTTTTGTCCACCATAATTAAATAAGATATAAAGATAATCAATTTATTTTAAACACTGTTACCAAGCATAATTTTGTTCCCGTCTTTTTTTCCATCTTATATCCTCTATCTCTGTTGTCTATGTCTTTTCTATCTTAAAACAATAACCAAATAGTACCTAAGAGCAAAAAGAGTCACATATTAACAAGAATTAATCGAGGAGGGGAAATTACTATTTTTTAATATTAGATTCATTGAAAATTAAGCTTTATAATTTATTTTAATTTACTTTTCATGAAATTATCTTAGTTTTATAACCTTATTCATGAGTTTTATTGGTTAACCTGATTGTTTCAAGTTTTTTTGTTCTTTTTTTAATTATTTTTTTTTCAATTTTATTCTTTACTATTTGGATTGATTAAAAATTTAATTTCATAATTTATCTTGATTGAGATTTAAACTTCATAATATATTTTGATTTTTTTCTATCAGCTTATGTTAATCTAATGATTTAGGTTTGATAGGTTATCTTAGGTTGACTTGGGTTTTTTTATCCTTTAATATATATATATATATATATATATATATATATTTATCTTGATTGAGATTTAAACTTCATAATTTATTTTGATTTTTTTCTATCAGCTTATCTTAATCTAATGATTTAGGTTTGATTGGTTATTTTAGGTTGACTTGGGTTTTTTTTATCCTATAATATATATATATATATATATATATGTTTTTTTTTCAACATTAAATTGATTGAGAATTAAACTTCAATATGTTTTTTATTTGATTTTCATAAGGTTATTATGGTCTCGTAAATCGAGTCATAAATTTTTCATATTAATTTAGGTTAACTCGAGTCGATCTAATATGTTGTTGTTTTAATTTTTTTTAAAGCATTTCGTATTGAAACTATTTTTTGTCAAACTATATATATATTTTTTGTTATCTAAGTTGCCATTGTACTTGCTTAGTTTACACAGTTTAAATTTTTTTTCCTTTTGAAAACACATTAACAATGCCTAGATATTTGTTGTAATTTTTTTAAAATTGATTCGACATACAATGTAGCGCTGATAAATGATCTAGCCAATAAATCTAAAAGGCGTGAGAAAAACACTGCATATCCATAATATTTTTCCATTTTGACCCTTTAAAAGGAAACCAAATAACTTGTTAATAAGAATATTTTGATCTTTTTACAAGGGTCCATTAATCATTACCACATCAACGAGGGTATACTAATATTCTCATGATTGTTATGCATAGTAAAATGATTTTATTACCTTTAAAATTAAAATTTTCAAAGCTAATACTAAGGGGTGTTTCAATCCTTTAAATCTCCTATACACTATAAATTAACTAAATTACTTCTAAAATTTAAGTCTCATTTCTTAATGTTATAAGTAATTTGGTATTTTTGAAATGCTTATTTTTATTTATTTATTTATAATAATCAGGTTAGCAAAGGGACTATTAATGAAATTTTATTTTTTGAAAAACAACAAAATCACCTAATTGTCCTCAGTATAAAAAAATAAATTAAAGCTTTCTTACATAGGCTTTTTCATCTTTTAATGATCATCTTTTTTTGCTACTTATTAGGAGGACTAAAGAACATTTTGGTCTCTTAAAAAATATAAAATATTATTAAAAATAAAAAGTAGTTGACACATGTCATGGATAGACCTTAGCTTTTTTTAGGTATTTATATAAAATTAATTTATTTTTTATTTCATCTTTTAACATTTGATTTTTTTAATTGGTCTTCATGGTTTTTTTTTTTTACTTTTCTTTATAAAGGGTTATCCCAATATTGGGTTGATTTGAGTTTCATTTTCATCAATTTTTTTAATTGGTTTTTATGGTTTCATTGCTAAGTATTTTTTTATTAAAAATTTTGCTTTGTTATTTTTTAGGTTTACCTTTAATATCGCCAGCCTTGGCCTCATGAACACAATCAACTTCTTTTTATTTTTTATAAATTAACTTTTTATAAATTTATTATTTATCATTTAGTTTTTTTGAAAAATTATATTTTTTTTATTTTTTTTAAAGATCTATTTTAATCCTGTGCCTATGATTACGGGGTTAGTGGATTAATAAATGTTGGTTCATTTTTTTTTATTTTTATTATTTGCATTTTCTCCATTTGAATGTTTAATAGTCAAGTTTTATAGTTTTATTCAATTTATTTTAGTTAATATTTTTTTATTTTTTATTGTCATAAATAATTATTTGACTGAAAAATTAATAATCAATATTATTGATAAATTGAGTGGATAACGTCTAAAGCATGTTTTTCCTGTTTAATTTTTGTCAAAGGATTCAAATTAAGTCTTAATTCCATATTATGTGTTTCATTTTTAAAATAAATTCTAATTTTCTAGTTAAGGACTGATTTTTAAGTTGGTGGATTTTTCTTTCATTTAGAGCAAGTAAGGTAGGTCTCATGAGTGCTAGTATTTAAGGAGAGTTTTCTTTATTATAATTCCTTGATCTATCTTATATCATAACTTCATTATAAGCTTTCTTCAATTCTCTGC
This sequence comes from Populus euphratica, assembly GCF_000495115.2. Lineage (NCBI taxonomy): Eukaryota > Viridiplantae > Streptophyta > Magnoliopsida > Malpighiales > Salicaceae > Populus > Populus euphratica. Next base: position 1,221,815 of record NW_011499875.1, on the reverse strand, counting down.
AACTTATCTTTTTTTACAACTTATTTTTGTAAATTTAATTACATTTTTATACTTTATCTTCTTTTTTTTTTGTTACATTTTTCTTTACCATTTATTAAGATTCTACTCTTTTCTCTCTTAATGGGAAGGAATACGATTTCCAGTAGAGACAGCATTTTCCACAAATAAGATTTTCTTATAAGAGATAAAAAATATTCCATCTTTTTTGGACTTTTCCTTCTTAATTGGTAATCTTTTCATAAATTGTGGTTCTATTTGACAAAGATGTTAATGCAATTGATAAATCAAATTGTAATAATTCTAGAACTTTTTCACGACAATTATGTAATGCGAATTTCTATGTTTACCTAATTCATTATCTCCAGGCTTCATCTTCTGCTCAAAGCAAAATGGAACTCAACTTTGGGAGGTTAGGTTGGTAATTGTATTTTGCTACAGTCAATTACTTGTATTGGACGTAAATGATCTCACCTAAAAAGTAACAAGGTAGCGAAAACCTGACTTTTGGAGACAATACATGCACTACCAGCCAGTTGTAGATCTTTTATATTAGCAAGGATGATGATTTTTCTTATTTAATTAATCATTTGATTTTACACAGGAAGACCACAAGAAACAACATTAATGTCCTCAAATAAATTTGAAATGGGAGTGACATTATCGACTTTGACATGCCATGCAAATTATATATGCGTAGGTCAAAAACTTGTCTCACTTGGACCCATTTTTAGGGTTTTAAGATTAAACGTTGATGTTTGTCCCACAGATGTAAAAAGAAACATATCAGGTAGTTTCATCCACTCAATCTTTCTGAGGGACATCAGTCATTTAATGTTTAGAAACCTGCTAGTACAAGAGTTCGCAACAGCAGAATTATGATGGAAATATTATATTCATGCTTCAGATTCTTATAAGGAAAAATATTGCTCTAAAAGGAACTTGCAGCTACAGGTAAAAATAGGCAGTTTCAAATATTTGGAAAAATATGGTTGTATCCAATTTGTACAGAAGTATAGTTCAATCTTTCCCGAACAGACTCTACACGTAAAACAATAAAAATGATAGTGTTACATAAGATTTTAAATGAACGAATTGTGTTTGCTGCGCCAAGATCTAGCATGTATTTTATGGCCTTTCCAATATACTCTCGATGATTATCCAACAAAAAAAGAGCTAGCATGTATCGATGCTTGTTGAAAGAGTACTGTTTCACTAGGAGTTATGTGATCATGATGATGCCAAACTGCAAACAACAGAAAAAAGATGTTAAATTTCTTACAAATAATGATGATGAACATAAAAAGCCAATGAAGGATGTAACTTTGAAAAATTTAAATGCAATGGAAACCTGATGGCAGTAAGAAGAAGAAATGAATAAATGCAACGAAAAACTGAGTACCTACTCCAAAATATCATTCCAGTAGGAGCTATAGTTTTCATCATCGATCAGCTTCTCCCAGGCCTCAAAGATAGTGGAGGTAGGCGTGCCAGTGGAGTAGTTTGATGGGTCACCCTTGCGTTCTTTTTGGTAAACGATGGAAGTAACAGGGGAAGTTGAGGCTGAAACCAATGCAGGAAGTGGATTTTGTTCCGTTTGAATACCGTAGGAACTACTCAAGGTGTCACTGTTGATGTTAACGCCTTCAGGGCCGAATCCATCTTCACAGCTTGCCCATAAATTTGAGATAGCTTGGAAGTCATTGTGAACTTGAGGAGTTACAGGTGGGTTAACAAGATCCTGAGATGTTGGGGTAGGTTCATTGGTATTGGAGATGGATGTCCCATTGACGAGTCCTCTAAACTGGTGAGGATTTTGGGATCCTGACAGACTGTTGCTCTCAATATTTGTTAGTGTGTTTGTATTCATCATCTGTAATAGATTCCGCAACAACTGGATATTGGCTAATTGAGTGGCTTCTGCCTGTAACTTCAGAAAATTGTTCCATGGACTTGCAATGTTGCCAAATTGTGCCGCACCAAGCAACTGAGAGAGATTCAGAAAATGACTTAGATCAGTCCTTGGCTTGTGCGTATTTGGGTCAATCCCCATTTGAAGAAGCTTCTTTCTTATGTGAGTATTCCAAAAGTTTTTTATTTCATTGTCAGTCCGTCCGGGAAGATGGCTAGCAATCCTTGACCACCTTCAAGTTCAAGTAAATGGAATTAAGGACAAATACTGATAGCACAAATACTTATGCTAGCTGAGAAGGAAAAAAGAAGAACTGCATACTTGTTTCCAAGAACAGAATGAAGGTTGACGATGACTCGTTCTTCTTCCTCAGAAAATTTCCCTCTCTTAATATCAGGCCTCAGATAATTTGTCCACCTCAATCGGCAGCTCTTCCCACATCTATTCAACCCTGCAAGCTCAGGCAGTGCTTTCCAATTTTCATGACCATTTCTCTTAATATAATCAATTAGCTTCTCATCCTCGTCCGGCGTCCATGGCCCTTTCTTCAAGGCACTGGCGTGGCTGCATGGAGATCTAACCATTCTTTCAAGACAAGTTTAATAGAAATAAACCGAAACAAGATTAAATATTGGAGAAGCTATGGATTGAAATGTCTGAAATACCAGACCACCTTAAGGTGCTATGACTTCTGTTTCTTATGAGACATATCGGTGCTTATATAGATGCATGAGAGACGTGCTTGAAACGATAAAGGTCATTTTCATTCTTTTATTAGTATGATAATAATTCTTATAAAATCAAGGCAAATAGGGGGAGGTCGATCTCATAATGAACATCTAGGTATTATTTCAACAAGGAGAAACCAATAAGCAACTATAAAGGCAATAAAATCATCAAAGATTAGGTACTGCAAATGTCACGTGAAAATATTAATATGAATTCTCAGAAAGTGGACCCATAAAATTTCTCCTCAATTTATATTGATCCTTTAATGATAATTAGGTGATCAGTTAAGTCCCTAATGCTAGATAGACACAAGGCCATTGAAGAGAGACAAAGCTTTAGTTTAACTTTTTTTTAGCTATAAATATAATTGTTCTTGATGCCTTTGCATTTGGGCTGACGAAGAAATTGAAATTTGAAAAACATAGTAGAGAGTATTTGAATTTTTTTTTTCTTACAAGGGGATGCTTGTTGAACTATACAAAATTAAATAGAAATACTAATGAGCACGATGTTACTACTTATATATGATCTTAAATAGATCTAAAATTATTATTTATATATGACCCATTATAATCCGAGGGGTGTTATTTCTTTGCTTTTCTTTATATATATATAATTTGGACTGTCCATATATAAAATGGCAAAGCAAGTCCTCAAGCGCAAGATTTTTCATGGAAATGTTGATTTACTTTTGGGTATACCTCAGCATTGATTTTAGGAGATTTCTTCTTGGAATAAAATGTCTATGCACAAGGAAAATTTAATTTTGTGGAAAATGCTTCAGTTTTCTTACCTTGCATTTTACCTTCATTTCAGCAAAACCTTTACCTAACATGTTGACTCTTTGTTGAAGTTCACAGAGCTAATAATAAACTCAGAAAATCTTCAAACCAAAAAATAAAAATAAAAATCCATCTTATTGAGTTGATGAGTCTAGAAATTCTCATCCAAACAAAACTTCCTCCTGATTCAAATAGTATCTTTTTTCTTTCAGTCTTTCATTCATTTATCTTTAAATATTCTAAATTAAAACTTTTTTATAAATCAAATGATTAAAATAAGATTAGAGTTTTTTTTGTAGTAATATAAATAATTGGATTATGAATAATACTATATAAAACTGATTTTAATAATTTCAATAAAATTTGATGAATATTAAAAAATTATTAAGCAATTATTTTTTATTTCCTATTCTTTACATTGTTTTTGAAATATAATTATTACTTTGTTTGACACAATCTTCTAAAAAATGATATATATATATATATATATATATATATATATATATATATATATATATATATATATATATATATATATATATATATATATATATATATATTATTTTACTCATATAGTAAATGTTTATTGGGTGGCTGCGGCATCAAATTAATTAACTAGTTAATCCACTAAAGCTACCAACTAGGATTCTTGAGGTATTTAGTTAATTATTTTCTTATAATATTCTTGATGCATCATCTTGTTGGTCAGCATATTTGGCAGTTCTTACATCCTTTGAAGCTTTAGGTCCCCTGTCTCGAAATATCAAAATATAATTAGTCTCCAACTGCCCTTGTAATGCTGCCAACGCATGGTTGATCATTTCACCCACATAAAAAGAATTGAAGAAGAAGAAGAGAATTGCATGGTGTTGAACAGCCGACATTCATTTTCCCAGCCGAAGCTGTCACGTATTCACTCACTCGACGCCAACCTTCCCCCTTCACTTCTACCTGAAAGTTTCAGTTTCGATTCAAGTTCAAGATATCCTCTATTTATGTTTAAAATAGCCCTATATATTTCATCCACTAAAATAAAAATAAATTGATGGAAAAAAGGGAGACATCAGCCATAATTAGGTATATAACTAATTAAATAATTTACTTTGGCAATATTTAATATCGTTTTGCATTAATTTCAAAAGGATCAGTTAATAATGCAGTAAAAAGAAAAAGAATTGTATTTACTGTACAACCAGAAGTTTTCTCAGTTTCTGTAAAGCTTCGTTGCTAACCCTAAGAGCACCAAAATGACCTAACGTACGTTGCCATCACCTTCACTTGGAGCCCTCGGCCGACATTAGGTATTTTGGTCAACGTATAGCGCATTGAGAAATCCCATCAGGGATTCATTCAAATCATGTTGAAGGAAATTGATAAATATATTCTATTTGCTACATATTTCTTAATTCCAATACGTAAACACAAGAGTGAGCTTTAATTTTCTGGAAGGTTATAAACACAGTAGTAGCATCATATAATAATTTACTCCGCTAAAATGTCTAATTATATCAACACTCAAGGCTCTCATATTCATATATATATATATATATATATATAGACACACACACACACTAGCTACTTCTTTTACAAGATTTTACCCCATAAGAGGATTAGTTTTAAACTTATTTATCTAAAAGCTTATTTTTTTGCTATGTAAGTTTTATTTTTATTTTTTTAAAAGGTGCATATATGCCAGCATATTTATTTTGTAGCTTACTTTCTTTTCATTGGTGCACATTGTTTGTCGTCATTTTACCATAACGCCTCTCAAAAAAATAAAAATAAAAATGAAAAAAATCCTGCAATTAATAAGTGTATGAAATCTTTTCTTAAAGTGCATATATCCTCTAATATATGTATATATAGTCCCTCCCATTTGCAATATGCACGGTTCCATGTTACTGTTGGCTGCTGCAATACTTCATTCGTGGTTCCTTTTAAAATTGAAAAATGTTTTCTGTTTTATTTTTTTATTTGAATTTTTTATTTTAAATTATTTTTTTATATTTTTAGATCATTTTGACATACTAATATTATAATAATTTTTTTTAAAATATTATTTTCATATATTTTTAAACAAAATATATTTTAAAAAATAACTATTTAAAAAGTTTAATATAGTTTTAATAACTCCCATTTGAATCATGTCATGTAAATTTTATTGAGGTATAATCTTGTAATCTAATCCAATTTACCTTAATCTTTAGTTTAATTTTTTTTATTGTATATTACACCTCAACTTTGCAATCTTTTTTTTTCTCTCACCTTCATTCTATTTACACCTCGAACAAGTATAGCTTCCCATGTCTATCAATTAAAACGGGACTCGAAAGCTCAGGTGAGCTTTGAAATTTGCCCTCCTATAATTAATTCAGATCAGTACTATCCTTAATTGGATAAAATGAATGATAAACTTGTGGGAAATCCTAGGACTATTGCTTGTTTTTTACCTGTTTAGAAGCTCAACATATTTCTTCTTCTACCTCTTCTGTTAACAGTTTGGGGAAAAAAACATAAAATTAAGATGAACTTCTTTTAATAGGAAAGCTCAAGACTGATCATCGCAAAGACTTTGGCAATAACGATGATGAGAAACTGACGTGCTGACAATTTGTCAATCTCAATTGCATCATTGTCCTCAAAGACAAGCAAAGTCTAGGAAAAACAATTAATGACTGCCAGGCGAAAATAATTGAAAAGGGAGTAAACACTTGAAAAAAAAAAAAAACGTGGCTCACAGTTTCCTTTCGATATCCACACACGTCGGAAAAGAAAAGGGGAAAAACAAACTTCTAGGAAACATCCTCCATAACTTAGTTGTTGAAAACGAGGATGTGTTTAGTACATGGTCAATTCGAATATTTATAAATTATATACAGCAGCTATCATCATTGTAATTAACGGTAAAATTTTAAATATTGAGATTGAACAACTACCAGCAGAGATCTTTCCCCTTTGAAATCTCTCACCGGGTATACAATATTTCTTGTATTATATAAAATTGTTAAAAAATAATATAAAATCATTCTTTAATCTTATTTTATAATTTACATTTCTAAATGAAGATGATTCTTTTATGTATATATATAAAAAAACAAATATTTAAAGTGATCAACGAATAAGCAAGGAGATGGGATTGCTTTTTGTTTATTAACTTATTACATTAATATTTATTATTTAATTCATTCACAAATATTTAGTTCATCAACTTAATTGATAGCATGTAAAACTGATTATACCACCACTTTGACAATGAAGTGCCACCACCGTTCTTCTTCGAGAAATTTCTCATATTTTGAAGGCCAACTGAGTGAGTGTATACCGTTTGGAAACATTGTATGTTTTTAAAAAATTTAAAATTTTTATGAAAAATAATTTTTTTATGTTTTCGGATAATTTTGATATATTAATCTTAAAAATAATATTTTTAAAAAATAAAAAAAATATTTTTATATATTTTTAAATGAAAAGCACTTTAAACTATAACTATAACAATAATTATAATCCCAAATAGATAATAAGAATGATATTTTTGCTAAAATTTGCTTAAGAGGAAGACACATTTCCAAGACAAAAGTGAAGCAATATTATTAATAATTGATATTGTGATTTTCTTTTCATTCATAATTTATATTATTTTTTTAATTAAATTTTCTGAATGAAAGAAAATTCATAAAATAGATTCGTTGTTAATATTATTTGTAATTTTTTGAATGTTATCATATAAATTGTAGTGAAAAGTTCATTTAATCACGGGACAGCTGTTTATTTTTATGTTAAGTATTAACTAATTCTTCTATATTCATCCCATGAGTGTATGATCTTAAAATTGAACGAAAGGTAGCTAGCCATCGAGCATACGTGGGTTAATTAGGTAGAGTAACTCCTTGCCTTTGGTAGTTAACGGTTGGTAATCCTTTTGTCTGCACAGTCAATGGCTTGTAACAGGAGTAAATAACTAACCTAATAAAATATATATAATGTAACAAATAATTGGACTCTTCTTACAAAAAAGAAAGAAATAAATCTGACTTCAAACATTATCATGATGTTATAGTGGGAGACCAAAAATCCTCAAGGTACTTTGAATGAAGCAGGAGTGCAGGCGCATGACTGGGAGTTTTAGAGGTCAAATCCTCGTTCATATTTAATTTATGGTCTACCGTTCCACGTTAGAAATGTTGTCTCTGTAAAATTAATTTAATTAGAAATCAACTCAAGTCCTATGATTTTCACTTTCTTCCCTTCCTTTTTCTTATTAATTTAACATTCCTAATCTTATTTAATTATAAGTAGGGAGCTAGCGACTCATACTGTGTATGGCAATCTATTAGCTAGAGAACAGAAAAACAGTCAAGGTAAATCTGCCTGTTAATTAAAACCAGCGAGAATATATAATCTCCTGCCTACAGAAAGGAAAAGTCGTGACATTCCTTGTTTAATTAACTAATTCTGTGTTTACACACATAAACACAGCATATTATAAGTAGGGAGCTAGCGACTCATACTGTGTATGTACAAAATATATAATTAGACTAAAATTGGACTGTATGTAAGATTACATAAACTTGAATTGAATTAAAATAACTTCCATGCATGTTACGCGTATAATAAAATATTCAAAATTATAATTAAATCAAACAATATTAATCTAGCTTGTATAACAACACATTCAAACAAAATATTATACTTAAAATATTAAACTAAGACTGGAGCAAATATAATGTGCTTGTTGAAGATACTTGAATGAAGAAAGAAAAATGTTGTTAAGGATGGATTGGCCCTTTGTCCTTTAAGATTAAAATGTTTGTTATTTAATCAAGCAGCTTGTAGCTTAGTGGCGTAAGGCGCTGCTCGCCTTCTTTCGAACTTCGGTTCGAGTTCTAGTGGCAATGGGGCTGGTGAGTGGTTTCCTTCCTATATCTGCTGGCTCCTCTCTATGTGGTACGCCTGTCACTTTTGTGGTGCTTTACCTGTTCACTGGGCTTGTAGGATGTTCAGTGGACCGTGGGATTAGTCGTGGTGCGCGTAAACTGACCCGGGCCCCCACGTTAATAAAAAAAAAAAATGCTTGTTATTTAGCATAAATGATTTTCTTATGAATAGTCTTTTAGAGTTTCAACAACTTAACTTTAAAGGATGCATTTTTTTTTTTAAGTCCACGAATTAAAAGAATAATTAGAGTTAATATCTCTTTACAAAATGTTATAACCTAAGTTCTTGAATAAAAAAAAAAGGAAGCAAAACCAGAGACAAAGAAGCTGAAAAATGCAGAGAAGACAAAGAAACTGTTCAAATTATAGGGTTCTGTATTTGCTTCCTTTACACACTCAGGCAAAAAGCTGTTGTGTACATGTATGAGTTACACAACTACAAGAGTAGAACACATTCAGAAGAAGTATATATACAATAGGAAAGCTAAGGTTGGCAACTAATTAACCTGTACTCAGTTGCCTAATGTCTGCAGGTTTCCTTCTTCTTTTCTTTGATAACTAGTGAAATGCATTAAGAACGCCAAAAGATGGCGGGAAGGAGGAGTTACAAATCTGCAAAACACACAGATTTAGCAAAAGAAACAAAACGAAGAGGAAAAAGGCCTAAAAACCACAAGAACAGAGCAACAGCCTTAGCATGCAGCTTTGCCTCCACACAAAACAGAACTGCCAAGCTAAACAACCAACTATCATCGACTATTCCAAATGAATAGAGGTCTTCAAACCAATCACCTGCTATAACCAGCCATTACCTCTCTAGAATGCGAAACAATCAAAACCTGACAAGAACAAACCATCTTCACCAAGAGCCGCAAACAGAACTAGACCCAGAAAACATCTGGCTGACTCAAATCCAAGCAACAAATTCACTTGTTCTGCGCACTCCTTGTTTAGCCGGGTGATCTGCCATGTGATTAGTCTCACGGCGAGAACGGGTGAAAGTGATTGACCCAAAACATAAAGCCAATCTCTTGGCTGAAGAAAAGAGCTTATGGTGCAGGTTTCCTTGTTACTGTAGCCAAAACATAAAACATAATGCTAGAACTGGTGGAAACCGCGCAGCCACTACTGCTAGTTTGGTTCCCTTCACATAATATATATCATCTGATGTAAATAATATGCCACCTTTTCAAAAAGCAATAGTCTGGATACTCGAATACGAGACTTAAACTGAATAACTCTTATTCTTACACCGAACCAATCTCTTGAACTTCGAAGGCAGCTCTCATTCTTCTTTATCATCAACATTTTACACATCTATATATATTCAAACCTGCAAGTCTTTGCAAGAGTTCCAATTTGCTAGGCCACGTCTGTTTATGTAATCAACTACCAAAGTTCCAAAGAAATACCCTTTTCTCGCTAATCACCCAAGAAACACTAGTTATTTATTTTGTAAGGTAACTTAAGTTTTCAAAAACAAAGCAGTGATGATGAAATCTCGTAGCTATCTGGGCATTATTCAGCAAAATAGAAAGCGCTAAGAAAAAGAAGAAGCTATCTGGGCATTTTGTAAGGTAACTAGAATCTCTTTCTATGGATGATAGAATGATTTTTTCTTTTTAATTTGAACCTGAATATCAGAATGTTGCATGATGTAATATTATTTTCCAAGAATTGTTTGGGCTTCTTTCCTATGATTTTCAAAAACTCTACTGTATCCTCGTGCTCTCATCATATGATCACAATTTCGCAAATCCTCATTAATATTGTTTTCTCATCCTCTGAAGTTCTTTGTTCCGTACTTAAAGAATTATTCAAATGCAACTATTATATATTCAGCTCTCCAACAAACTCTAGCAATGTGTTCATTGCATGGTTGACCACCCACACACCAAATCAAACAACTCGTTTTAACTTTTTGAATAACAACTTGCCTCGTTCCTACAACCATCAAGTTTGAATGAATTGAGATTTAACATGCATATAATATAAGAAAACAACAGCACAGGTGATTGTATTATGCAAGCCAAGATCCATCGGTGTCAGCCGTGAGGACTGGACCAAGCTTTAATAGTATTAATTTTCAATCATATGAAAATTCTTCGGGACAAGAAACTATTGAATGGCTCTGTTTTGTAGCTATGAAATTGTTAGTGATTCTATTTCTTTACCTGAACTTCATTTGAGAACAAGTTATTTATTCTCCCTAAGATACTCAACAAAATATTAGTTTTTTTCAAATGTTTTTAGCTTGAAAATACTTCAAATTAATATATTTTTTTATTTTTTAAAAAATTATTTTTGATATTAACATATCAAAAAAATCCAAAAACATAAAAAATAATTTTAAATAAAAAATTTCAATTTTTATAAAATACAAATTTGGATTGTGTTTCCAATCGGCACCTAAATGTTTTGCTGATATTTTAAGGCGCAACCCAATGCTCATTCACTTTGAAAGGTGATGTGATGAATAGAAGGCAGAATTAAACAGGTACTAAGCCTATTAACCATAATTCATGCTGTATGTCGATGCATGGAGAGGCTTGAATCGAGGTCCACGGGTTCCAAGGAGTTTAAACGTCTACGATGCCTGATTTTTCTGAGAAACTATCAACAGATCAATAGTGATTCTTGGCCAGGGCTTCAGCAACTTTTCTACCAGAAGGGGGGAAAACACTGGCAGCTCTATAATGTGCACTTCCTAAAGCTTGTGGTTCTACTTTTAGGAATAGAGAACCCAGTGTCTTTTGCTTATAGAATTTCAAATTCAAGACTAACATCTCATCATTCACTTGGCACACAAGAGGGATGGCAGTGATAATAAGCAAGATTCTACGGGGTCAAGGAAGCGTAAAAGCAAATAGGAAAAGCCTCCACTGATCCATTGACAGCCTACCGGATTGTAGAGTTCTGCGAAAACGTAGAGGCACACTTCATGCAACATTTTCTACACCACCACTTTTTTGAGACCTTGCAACCTTTCAAAGCACCCCAATTACATGCACAGATGAACTCTAAAATTTTTGTTTCAATTACCATCAAGCTTGAACTTATTTGGTTACATATATGAGTCCATTGTTTAATCTCCCAATTAAATGCATGCCAATACTAGTATGCTAGTTTATGTGTACAAGTGTTACCTACCATGTTTGCACAATAACCATGGCCCTCTTATTAAACTTCAACTGTGTCAAGCCCATCATCCCCACTTACCAAGGAAAACACAAGTTTAAAAGGCACATCAATGGCAGACAACCGACTTAGACAAATGGAAGTGAACCCTAATATACAAATTCATCCAGCAGCTTATAGGAACGTCCATATCCTCTCAATTACAGGTCTACAGAATATAAAATGGGGTATAACACTAGGGCCTCTTTTTTTTCAATGGCTTCCACTATTCTGCCTTTCCAAACCGGTTCTTGAAGCGCGAATGTAAATATTAGGCAATCCATTCTCCGATGGATCCTCAGCACCAGTCCAGCACTGTCAGTAACAGTCATGCTATCCACACCCAACAATTATACAAGTTACTAGCAATAAAAATCCCTTATTAGTATTTCCTTTTCTCTGTACCATGAGAATCAAAGCAATATAAGAGAAACAGTAGAACAATGGCATCAAGCAGTCTGCTCCAGTTTATCAAAAGAATCGAAGAATAAGCAGGGTGGGTCTGGGTGATGTATATAAAAGGCGAAGGAATTTCAAGCTCACTGCCCTATAATATACTCTCTCCGCCTACATTTCCATCCCAAGTATCATCAACAATCTCATGTAACCCATTGAAACCATAGCACCGAAAGAATTGCCAATATCAATAGACCCATGAAATGGCACAAACAAAAGAGATAATATTGATCATGCAAGTGACTAGAGTGTCAACTTTCACTGCACACCAAAATTTCAGAAAATCATTGAACTAAAAAGTGACAGAATAACCAGGAAGAAAAAAAAGTTAACAAGTAAAATCAACACTACAATAATGTTAAAGAATAATATAAATTATATCTTAAGATCTCACCTATCAGCTTAAGCTTTTAGGTGAGATGGTTCTTTGACATGGTATCAGGGCTTTGATGACCAAGTAGTTACGAGTTCGAATCTCACCACCCCTATTTATTTGATAAAAATCATGCACAAGGTAATGTGAGCCTGTGCAAGTTTCAAGCCCGAATAGCTTTCACTTGAGGGGGTGTGTTAGAGAATAATATAAATTATATATCTTAAAACCTCACCTAACAGCTTAAACTTTTAGGTGAGATGGTTCTTTGACAAATGATACAATCTATGCACCAGGTTCAAGTACCATAAAGTCATGCATTTGCGCACTTGTAACATGACCAAAACACTTACTTCACATCAATTCAGAAATCCTTAGCTCTCCTACATAGAATTGAATAGTGCTTATGCATTCACTTCCAATTAGGTGCAAAAGAATGTATCAAGTGGAGAAAAATCATGGAAAATGGAGAGCAATAAGACTCAGGTGCATAGATATGAATTACAAGAAATCATATGAGCAGGAAAACTGCAACAGAAAAAGCACTGCAGAAATATGTCTTTATGTTCATATTACATCCTCATCTAAGTTGTTAGCTTGATCATAGATGGAAAAAATAATAGGCAAACCCAGATACTCCAGAATTTGGGCATCTTGAAATATGGAAATGCATAGCAAGGTGATAAAATCTCATCATTTTACAACATAATTTGGAGTCCCATTCCAATATTCATAAACTGACTAACTATGACTAACTTATTCTGTCAAATGAAACATTATTGCTATTAAGAAATTGTTACCCGCAGACTTGTGACCTAAGCAACACTGCCTTATACGAGAAAATGCATGCTAGCTCAACTTGTAGTACACATTAAATAAATGGCCCTTTTATATAAAACTATCCCTCACCCTTTCCTGATCTTTTCAATTTTTTGTTATGAACTGACACTGGCAGATGACTGCAACTTCTTTGGTGGTGGGTTTCCTCCAGATATCATTACATATGAGTAAAAGCACAGCATTGCAGCACTGTAACAAATAAAGGGGGGGAAATGCGTAAGTTTGAAGTGTCAAAAAGGAGACTGGATATTTAATAAATAAAATGGTTTAGTAACCAATTATGAAGTACCTAATGACGGCAAAAAATCCTGTTGGAATTAGCTTCTTTGTCTGCATCTCACAAAATAATGAAGTTAGAAAAGAAAAAAGGCGAAGAAATAAAAGCTAATCAATCACGAGAATTTAATATTGATGTGGCTACTAACCAATGAGTAAGCCCGGAAGTTGTTCCAGCAAAGGGCTGCTGCGAGTACTGCAAAGATAGAAAGAAACAAAATACAATAAAACTCTTAATCTTCTGTAAAATCCAATAAGGCAATACATTTATCAACTTTTAGGACCTTCAGGTGGTTAACACCACTAAGGTTTCACAATTCACATTTGTTTGCAGGATGAGCTTAATGATCTTCCCAAGGTGCTAATGAGCTGCAAACTGAAAATTTTTAGATCATCACCATCACTATTTGTCTTTTACTAAACATTGATGGGCAGGATAAGAGTTGAAGAACATTTGGGGGGGGGGGGGGCAGGAGAATAAACATATCTTGGAATAGTTGAATTGAATTCTATCAAAGTATCATTCAACTGTGATGCAAACTTACTTCCTCGCCAAGCCTAGGCATAAAATTCATCACCTAATTTGGAGGATCATCAAATGGATTGCCCTAGAAAGCAAGCCCGAATTCTAAGTTGTCCTGCTAATTTATTCATCACGCAAGATATGAGTTCAAAATCTCCACCAATCCTATAGTGGCTATAAACCAAACACTATCTTCATTAAGTGAACACAATCTCCCATAAATGCATGTTAATGCCCTCTAGCAAGGGCCAGTGCAATCATCTAAGGATTTTTTCAGCCTCCTTTTATTCTATTGGCATGAATTCCTGTGCATTTGAAAGTTCTCAAATACTCTAAGAAATCAAAAAGAGCAGCATGAGATAAAAAACGAATCAGGTACAAGCCACTAGTTTCTAGCTTTAAGCTTCTATATATGTTCTCCTACTAAAATTTTTGCTTCAATAAAAAGGCCAGCTAGCTGAAACTAAAAACAACCCACTGCAGAAATTTAAAGAAACAGCATGATAATATTGTAAAGTATATGCTTCAATTACCGGCTTGTCCAAGTACAAATGGAAAGCTTGATTTCCCTTGCTTCCAAATCTTCAAACTAAAGGTACTGAGTGCTAGCAAAGCACCTCCATACAGCACACCAGTACCTAAAGATACAGCATTTTTTGAGAACACAAAACCAATGAGCCCCCCACTTAAAACAATCCCACCTGGAAAAAGAAAAAAACACATTTGCCAAAAGCTGCATCAGTATCTTCCCAAAGACAAACCAAACACTTAAAATTCAAAATTTTCAAATCCCAAACGGAAAAAAGAAAGTACAAACAAAAACTCACCAAAAGGAATCCCAAAACAAAAGTCATGAATTTTCGCTGATCCATATACTCCCTTTACTGGATCACTAATTCCCTTATCTTCCTCAGGAGCTGTATAGTTATGATCGGTATTACTTGTGTTGATATTTGAAGTCAAAGAGTGTGCTCCATTATTATGTCCTTCGTTACTCACAACCACCCATGACTGTAATTATGAAAATCTATCAGTTAATTGTATCAAAAGAAATTAAAAAAGATTGGGTTTTTTTTGGTACCTTGTAGCGAGGAGACTGCGGAAGAGAGAGAATGGATCGACGGTGTAGATGGTTTAATCTGCGGTTGAGAGAAGAGAAACATGAAAGCTGACAGATTGCTGTTGTTGATGTTGTTGCCATGGTGGGATTGATGTGAGATTGATGAGATGAAGAGGAAATTGAGATGTTTGAAGCTGTTAATGGAAGGTGGTCACCACCCCCACCTTTGTTTTCTTTGACCAAAGTGTTAAGACTTTCGGTTGGGTTTTAGACGGTTTGGACCTTTGATGCCGACTAGAGTTCACTCGTAAACCCGGTCCCTTTATTTGACGAGCTTCCATGTGTCCTAGTATATTTGCCTGCCCTCAACGACGGATTAATATTAATTTTTTTAAAATATAAGAAAATATTAAAAATCTAAAGAATATTTTAAATATTTTGAATTTGGTAATTTTAGATACAAATGTCTTAGATATATTATTTTATTTTTTAAAAAAATATTTATTTAAATATTAAAGAGTTTTTATTTCTATTTTTTTTTTTTTTGCAAGTATTAGCCATAAATTATCTTGATTTACTAAATATTAAATACAAGTTATTAATTATTTTAATTATTAAAAATAAATAAAATTATTAAAATAAATTGATTAACCAACTATCCAACTTAAAAACCTCTGCTATTTGGATTTTTATTAATGGAAAAAAGAAAACATTGCTAGTTGATGACAGATATGCTTTGGATGTTTTTTTTTTTAATGTAATTCATAGGATTTGTAGAGTTTAAAGCAAGTAATGCGAGAAACAAAATGAATAATCACATAATATAAGTACATATTAAAAAAAAAGGGTAAAAGTATTGAGTTGCAAATTAAGTTAAAAAAATGTACTCATTGCTTTTTAATTCTCCTAAATGAACCTCTTCATTATGGCCCGAATGTAGTGTTGAAAATGGTCGCATAATTGAACCACTCACTCCACTACTGCAAAAAACGAACAGATAATAATAATAATGCAAGCTTTATGTTAATGATCCTTCAACACAAGTCCCATTATCTACACAACTCACACGTTGCTGTTATAAAAATGAAAAGACCCGAGTCCGAGAGAGTTAGAGCCTGTTGAATTTTGTGATTTTGAATGTACAGGGCTTATAAACTGATTTCGTAATCCTGATCTAGGCCGGCTTAAATGGCCCCTACGCCTCGTCTTTGCCAAGAGTACCTAGACAAATCTTTAACGATACTATCGTTGTTCACTTCGACTGAAATATGCCACCATAGTTTCGACCACCTGGTCATCTGGGAGCAAGAACCTGAATTCTCACATACAACTGGGACTCATCATCTTTACGTTTTCCAATTATTAAAATTAATGATTTGAAAAATTCAAGTATGATTTCTTGTTTCTTCTCACCCGCTTTCTCAGAAAAAAGAACAGAGGAACGATGATTAAAGAATTAAAAAATAATGGGGAATACCATATTCTAGTATGCAGCATTCTCTTACATATGTGATTAATATATATTCTATTATTTTCAGAGGAAAAAAAATGATCAATACATCGAACCCAAAAATACATATCCTGATGGCCCAAAAGGAGAAAAAGAAAAACCGCACATGATATAGCAGAGAAGAAAGCTCCTGTAGAAATGGTCGTAGTAATCTGTGTTCTTGTTGTCAATTGTTAATGATTCTGTTCAGCTCCTTCTTGTTGCTGAAGACGAACCAGCTTGAAATATGCTCCGTCTTTGTTTTCAATAAGACTAGAATGAGTCCCTTGCTCTATTATTTTTCCTTCTTGTATAATTGATATTTGATCCGCATTCTTTATTGTCGATAACCTATGTGCCACTACCACTGTTGTTCGGTTCCTCATCAATCTGTCCAGAGCTTGCTGCACAATACGCTCGGACTCCACATCTAGAGCACTAGTGGCTTCATCAAGTAGCAAGATTTCTGGATTTTTTAGGACGGCTCGGGCAATGGCCACTCTTTGCTTCTGGCCACCTGATAATTGCACCCCTCGTTCACCAACTTTGGTTGAGTAACCCTCAGGAAGAGAGCTAATGAAACTATGAGCATTAGCAAGCTTAGCCGCTTCAATAACTTCTGCTTCGGAGGCTCCTTCTTTTCCATATAAAATGTTTTCATAGATTGATGTGGCAAAGAGAGCTGGCTCTTGTTGGACTAGGCCTATGTGCTTTCGAAGAGATTTCACCTTGAGTTTCTTGATATCTATGCCTGTGGGAATTCCGACAAGATGTCAATCAGGCAGACATCTTTAAGAAATTGTGTGGAGACAATTAACCGGATGGCAGCAGCATATGGAAAAATGCGGAGGACTAGTGTTTGGTACAAGATATCACCAATTATAGAAATGATTTATTAGCTAGAAAAAGATCTTGCAAGAAGAACTTAAAACAAAATTGTGAATACTGGTGGCAGTTTTAACCCATTGAAAGAATTAAAAAAAAATGGCCGCTTGGAAATTTTATCACAGTTATAGCAAGTGGAGGCCAAAGAAACTCACCATCAATCATCACTTAATGGCCGCTTGGAAATTTTTTATCACGGTTATAGCAAGTGGAGGCGAAAGAAACTCACCATCAATTATCACTTTTCCTGCTGTTGGATCGTAGAAACGAAGTATCAGAGAAAGGACAGAGCTTTTACCGGAACCACTTTGTCCCACTAAAGCCATACTCTTGCCTGAACGCACTCTTAGATCAAATTCTTTGAAAATCAATGCATCAGGTCTTGAAGGATAGCTAAATTGGACACCTCTTAACTCTATTGCACCGTCCACATTTTTCAACTCTTCTCCTACATCCCCCATTACCTGTGTCTTGCGATCCAGTATCTCAAAGACAGATGCTGCCATATGGTTCCCTTTCAGAAGATCTGGCGCCAATGCTAGAGTTTCACCCATGGCTAATGCAGTTACAATCAAAACCATAAATGACTTCATGATAGATTTAAAACCAGCAAGCTCCTTCTCCATCAGAACAGAACCATACCTGCAAAACATCAAACAACAACAGGCATTGCAATTTGCTTCAAACATGGAGGCAATAGCCGCTTTAGATTAACATCATTGAAAGGAGCAATGCATGAATTTTCTGGTGTCAGGCATTTTGGTGGCAAGTACCAAAATGCAGACCTTTAAGTTAATCTGTCTTCACCACATGCCTCTGCCATTAACACTTTCCTTAAATGGACTTTCTAAAGTTTGACTCTTGCGTAGAGTTGCTAGTACCTAGCTGCTCGTTATAGTTGAGATATATATAGATATGCATGTTGTCGTTGCAATGCATAGAAGTACATTTTATATGAACATGATAAAAGAACGTCCCTGCTTTGTTCACCAAATTGGTCCGTAATTCATGATTTGTATGTGATGTAGAACAAATTGAATAGAACTCGACTTGGATATAAATTTCAATATAATTAGAAAAACAAATTTTTTCCTGCTCCCTGGAAAGAGCGGGTGTGTTTATAAATGGGATTTTGATTTATTTTTTTTTTCTTAAAGAAGAACATCAAATTATGGGATTTTGATTTTTTTTTTTCTTAAAGAAGAACATCAAACATTTCTGATTCTATTTGGTTATTCACTATCTGATGATCTGCATTTTAAAAGAATAAAGGTTCAAATGATGAAGATAAAACAACATACCATAAAGCAAGCCCATAAGATGAGAAAATGAAGAACTGGCATATGCCATAGAATATGCCGGCGATCTGACCACGAGTGAATGAGTTCTTGGAAGGTTCCACAAGCTCACGGGCATAAAGGTCAAGTATCTTTTCTTCAGCACAGAATGCAGCAACAGTGCGGATGTTACTCACAGCCTCGCCAGCTAGCATGTTAGCCTTTAGATATGCTTTACTCAAGTTGCCACCATAGCCTTTCATAAAGAGTTTCTGAACATATGTAGGGAAAAAAAATATTCTTAGATTTTCAACAGAAAGTAGGCGTCTCTAGACAAGTACAGAAAAGCACAGAATAGCAGGGAAACCTCGCTTATGTGACCACTAATGATCAGTGGATATGTGGCTATGACAACAAGTGTGATCCTCCAGTTCAATGTAAAGGCGATGATAAATGAAGTGACAACCAAACCAACATTTTGCAAGAGAATGGTCGAGCGATCAACAACTATAGTTCGTAACAAAGTTGCGTCGCTCTCTAGACGTGATGTGAGCATGGAACTTGTATTGCTCAAATCATCAAACCATCCAATCTCGTTCTTCAAAATGGCTGTAATCAGAGCCAGCAAAACAGTCAAAATGAGTACAAGAGTTCAAATTCTAAACTAGTTAGCGCTTCAGCATTTCGTGTGCTATATTTTACCAGTGCATGGAACACCACAGTGAGTCATTGATGCATCGTGTTTGTGATGAAAATATTGATTAATGCAAGAAAAATCAAACTCTCTCAAACAAAGTTCATTCTAACTGCCCTCTCTTGAACACTTTCTGAGTTTGTTATGCATTTATTAGAGCGGCTGCTCTCCAAATATTTGCTAAGAAAATAAATTATGGGAAAAGATACATGTAAAAGTAAGGTTTTCTTCACATGATGTAATGAAAGCTATCAGTGAGGAAAAACTGGTGAAAATAAGACCAAGTATTTACCAGAGAACATCATTTCTCTGACACGAAGAGTGAGTCGCTCTCCCATGATTCCAAAAGAGAGATGTTCAATGGCATAGACAATAACACTAATTGCTGCACCACAACAAAACAGGATTGCAATCTTCTTGACTTCATGGCGAGTTGTGTCCCAGTCCATGTAGTAGGCTACAAGAGCTTGAGAGACTCCAAGAGCAAAAAGTGGCATCGAGGATCCGGCAATAAATGCACCCATGGTTCCAACTACACCATAAATCCAATCAGGGCCGACCATTGAATACAATCTTTTCAGTGAAACATTCTTTGTCCTCATGGACTCCAAAGCATCACCACTAACCCGGCTAACTGAATCCTTGTCAGAACGAAAACTTGTTCCAAAGCTTGATCTTGTGTGGGATAATTCTCGAGAATACTTCATGCTATTAAAGTAATCAAGGGAAAAGTTACTAAATACAGCTTCTTAACAAATAACAGATAAAATCAGGATACTTCGTGCACATATTCTATTTTAAGCTCCCTTTGTGCTATCACAGAAACGGCACTATCATTTTCAATACAATATACCACTTCAGCAACTCATGGTTTCCACCACCAAGTGTCTTTTGGCAGAAACAAGTAATTTTGGGTCAGGTAGTACCGAAAACTTTAGCAGTCTGTATGAAGTATTAAACTGGTAAAGACTTTTCACTTAACCACAGTGAGAAATGGTTGTCATTTCTCAGCAACAACTTAAAATTTCAAAGGGGCATGGTTTAATTACTTGTAACCTCAGTCCCTTTTTAGTCAGCATAAATTTCCATTCAATCCACTCCAAAAAAGAATAGCACTTTAAAAATAATGTTTGTGCAACTTAGTTATTGGAACCACTTTCTAAGTTGTTGCTTGATGATGCATAAATATTCATCACAAAAATAAAAAGACTTAAATTGAACAGTTTTAGCATTTCATCTTTAATGAAATATTTTCAGAACATAAACGAATACCTGAGTGGTCGTCCTAAGGTAGGACCATGTGAGGGATGGCGCTGCAAGGAAGCTGCCTCCTGGAGATGGACGAGGGAAGCATAGGTACTTGGGCGGTTTGAAATGAGCTCCTCATGGCTCCCGATTTCTACTATCTTCCCTTCCTGAACCACAGCAATGACATCTGCATTCCTGATTGTAGAAAGCCGATGAGCCACAACTACAGCGGTTCGTCCAACAATGGCACGATCAATAGCCTCTTGCACGCTTTTCTCAGATTCAGCATCCAGTGCACTTGTAGCTTCATCAAGCAAAAGAATGCATGGATTTTTCACAATAGCACGTGATAATGCAATCCTTTGCTTTTGCCCGCCTGATAATTGAATTCCTCTTTCCCCAACCTGGAGGTACATATTAATATTTCTCCACATGAAAATCATTCCTCAAATCCTGTTTCTTATATATAGTTTGTGATTGAAGCGATTTTCAAAAAGTTCCTTAGAATGTCCTGGACTTCAACAAGCAATTTGTTTCTTGTGTACCACAATTGACATGAATTGTTAAGAGGGTAAATTGTTGAATTAGTACCTGTGTTTCAAATTTATTTGGGAGGTTATTGATAAAAGACATGGCTCCTGAAAGTTTAGCAGCACGTGTAATTTCGTCAAGGGCGGCATCATCTTTCCCGTAGAGAATGTTCTCTCTGATGCTTGTTGCAAAAAGAGCAGGCTCCTGATTAACTAGCCCAATTTGCTGCCTAAGCCACTTGAGGTCAAGGTCCCGAATATCATTCCCGTCTAACAGTATCTTTCCATACAAAGGATCATAGAATCTTTCGATCAAAGATATTACCGTGCTCTTTCCAGAACCACTTCCTCCGACAAGGGCTACAATCTTCCCAGAAGGGATATCTAAGCAGAATTTATCGAAGATTGTTACATCAGGACGAGAAGGGTACCGAAAACACACATCTTTGAATTCAATGTGGCCATCAACTCTATCTACCTTCCGACCAGATTCTGAGCTGATTTTACTCATCGTGTTCTTCTCTATCATCTCAAAAATAGGGTAGGCTGCTGCTGTGGCGTGGAGAAATGAAGAAATATCTGGTGCAGCCATTCCCAGTGACCTGAAAAGAAATGAGCCTGAGTAATTAGTGTCCTCAATCACGATTTTGGCTGGACAAGGATAACGATAGACGGGGCAAAAATATTCGAGAACTACTTTGTTTTCTATTATCTCCAGTTGCTATTACAATTTCTGCACTGTTCAAATCAATTCTCTTAGACATAAAAACAAAAACAAAAAGTAAGGGCATTTCCCTGGAGAAAAACCCTATTTAATCCCATTAAAAATGGCAAAGGTCATACAAAAACAATGTGATGACTAAATGTCATGTCAACCACACTAGAAAGAAATTTGTTTTCTTCAAGAATCTGCATCGGTGAAGAAGTTCTAGGTCTTCATGGAATATTAATTATGATGTTAATCCACAACAGCAAAAATAAACATATTATAATGATTCGATATCTCTGAAATATGATAGAAAGCCACAAAGATAAATCAGAAAGAATTCTTACAGGCCAGAAATAACAACATTGAGCATAGTGGTGAAAGATTCGCCACCATTAGCAATATTCTTGTGGACAACGATGCTAGTGTACCATACAAGCAAAGCCCATGATAGGAAAAGGACACAATGCAAGGTTCCTAAACCAAGACCCTTGGCCAGACCTGCTTTCCTCCCATACTTGTACGTTTTCCTGAGAGCTTCTATATATGACCTCACTGCTTTCTCTTCCCCTGTAAATGCTTGTACTGTTCTCACATTTCCAATCACCTGAATCATTATCATAAACAATGAGAAGATGATGACTTAGTATTTTGTCAGTCGAGTTTGATGTAGATGGCTTAATTTTAAATCAGTTTGTTAACGTTGTTTGGCTTAGCATGGCAAGAGATACCTCCTCAGCGACTTGGCTTGCTTTGACATAAGATTTACGAACTTTAGCAATAAGGCCGATTGATACATAAGCATAGATACCACCAGCAAGTGCAATTAAAGGGACTATAGACAGCGTCACCAGACTGATTTGCCATATCCTAACAAACCCGATTATAAATCCACCGAGAAATCGGCTTATATAGTGCATGAAGTTCCCAACCTGCATCACTCACCACAATTCAAATTTCAAAGAAATGAAGGAGAATTACCTACTAATTTGTTTCACACGCCAGCATAATCAGTGTAGCAGAATACATTCAGAGGCATTAAAGCAGTTCACTATAAAAGACAGGGACAACAAAATTACGTTCTCTTGAAAATTAGCCAGCAAACAATGGAAGTCAACTTTCAAAATATGGAATTCTCATCAAAATTACTCTTGTGGATCATGTGGTTTGTGCATTCTGCAATGGTTCAAACTTCAGTTATTATTGGTTTTTTAGAACCTCTTCAAGCTAGTTCCATCCCTAAAAGCACAACCTCTAATTTACACGAGGAGGTCTCGAACCCTGAGAGGGTAGAGATGAGAATTGAGGGGCTCAGAAGGGGGTGTGCCTGATTGAGTAACCCATGGCCAATTAGGCCTCCTATTGAAAACCATAAGATGAAGCTTTAGTTTCAAGCCTTCAATTGATTTTGTTGTTTAAAATCTACATCCATTTCCGTGTTTATTTAAATACGTATGATTGTCAAATCCTAATTTGAGCGTCTAAGAGAATTTATGACGAAGTTTCTACTCCATGACCTGATATGAACACACACTGCTGCACTTCAGAAGGCTTTAATTATTCCATCTCTTACTTGACAGGACTACAGATCTAGATTGGAAAAGCTATAGGTAAAAGCCAAGACCAAACACATCCAACAACCAACCGGCTTATAAATGTCATTTGTCTAATTTATTCTCTCTTCTTCTTCACATCACAGGAAATTAATAAATGCAACTACTGGGGCAATATACTTGTAACTCTGGTTCTGAGACAAATATTAAAAACCATGCCGGGAGCAAACTTGGAAATCAGATCACAGGAGAATACGGGCCGATTCTTTTGCCCCACCGCTTTGACACTTTAACAGTTGAATCGTAGTTATTAAACTCATCCATATTAAATTCTACTAGTATTTTTCATGTCGACAGTGGATTTTCTCCTCCTTTTTTCTCAAGAATGGATATTGCTATCTGTTTTGTAAAAACCTTATCGTTTACATAAATATTTCTCTTTTTTTTTTCAAAATTAGTTTGCTATATAGAGACATCATTTGCAAAATCTCTTTTGATCTAAACCACGGAAACCCATCCGAATGAACTTATGGGGGTGATTAAAAGGAAGGCAAAACAAAATCTCTTAAACTTTAAACTTCCACGTCGCCGAGGAAATTCAGGAAAAGGAGATAAGATTGTCCTTGCATGCAAGATATAGACCATTTCACAATTCACATGATCCCCGCAAAAAGAAAAGGAAGATATAAATAAAAGGATAAGAAACCAAAAAAGTCATGGGTTTCAACGACCGTGGTGGCAGAACTTATTGACAACTGCAAATAGAATTGAAAAAAAAAACTATTTTTAACAAATACTAGTGAAGTCGTGATTATGCACGGTCAAATTAAATCACCATAACACAACCTTTACAAACAGATCGAAGAAAAAAAAGAAGGAAAGTTAGGTGAGAAGACTGGGAATTCTTAGCCATTTAAGGCCAAATTAGAAAGGAAAAAAAAAATACCTTTTCAGAAATAGCATCTTGCACAACAATTATATCACTTGTAATGGCAGCTATGACCTCTCCGGTTGATGCTTCAGTATCGAATACACTTATATCTTGACTTAACATTGATTTTAGATAGGCCATTCTCATCTTCGCTGCCTGTCTTTCTCCAGTATGCATCCAACATGCCACCTCTATTCATATTGATATATACATAATCAAAGTTATAATTACCTTGATAGAATATTAAGAACTTTAAGATTTTAACTAACCACCTTCACAAATTACAGTCACTGAGATGAAAAGGTGTAGAGGAATTGACAAACGAATTAATCACACGTTGTTTTATATCATCACATGCAACAAATGATTAATTGAAGAAACTAAAAAACTTGTGATTACCTATCCACGATGCGAATAATATAACCACACTGAGATATACAAAATCCAACGAGTACTGCAGGAAAATAAATAGATAAAAAAATAAGTACACATAAACCAGAAGTTAAAATAGTAGTAATTAATTAATCGATGTCAGAAATCATATTTTAGAATTTCTGAACACACCATCATATAATTAATTTGAGGAAAACCCAAAGACAGCCTTCGTTTGAAACATGAACAAGAAGACCATTCATGCAATGACTAAAGTGTGTTTCAGGAAGAAATTAGGAACCAAGAGAAGGAGAGTAAGAGGATGGGAGGCGCGAGGAAATCGGCGCGTGTTTACATGCATTAAAAAGGACAATTTTTAGCTAACCTTGGCTACTCTATGAGAAGCTTCTTTGGGAAAGAGATAAGCCAATCCAATGATATTTATCAACTTTCCAAAGAAAATGAAGAAGACAGGGACTGAAGCTCCATGAACACAAGCACCAAGAGATCCCAACCCCATTAACACATAGTCGTAAAAATCAGCAAAAGCAAATAGTTTCCAGAATGGAACTTTGCGTTGCTTCTTCTTCTCTTCCTTCTTCTTTTCCACATCATCAGTGTCTTCAATGTTGCCTGAAAGTGAACTCATTTTGGGCCGAAATGAAAGAAAAGATGATAGTTATGATAGTTTGTGTGTGTGTCTATATATACATAGATATAAGGGGAGTCTGTTCCTGATAAATTAGTTGTTACATTGAGTGCAATTTTGGCTTAAAGGTGTAGGATTAATTAAATTTGTGGATGTGAAGGAGACTAATAATGAAGGGAGGTGATAGTGTGAGAAGTTAGATGGCTCATTTATTAGCGCAAGTTCAACAAGGAAGGTTGACTATATACTGGGGAATGAGGACGACGACTCTCCTCCGAACGATTGTTGCACCGCAATACCGCAGAGAAGACAGTCTGGCTTTTAAGATTCTGGAGATCAATTATTTCGAGGAATTAGCTCAACATGTTATTTATTTCAAACTACTTTTATCACCTGCGCTTCGCTAATAATAGAATTTTCAATTAAATAAAAATAATTGATAGTAGTGAATATATTTATATACAAAATATCATGATTATTTTTTTATCAAGTACGTTTTCTACGCTACTAGTAGAATTTTAAGTAAATTTTTAATGTACCATGTTCATGTTCGAATGTTTTTTATTGTTTTTTATTTTTTAATTAATAAACACAAAGATATTATTTATATTTAATAAAATAATTTAAAAAATAGATAAATAGATAAACTATGAAAAAAAATTTATTGCTAATTAAATACTTAAATGAAAAACTAATTTTTCATCTAAAAACAGATGATAAATGAATATAAAAATATTTAACTCCAGTTTTTTCTTCTTTTTAATTTATAAGTTTTTAATTTTTATCTTAGAGGTTGTTTTTTCTTACCAAGAATAAATTATTTTTATTTTTATAGATACATACATCATGCAAATATATTTTTTATATCAAATTTAAGAGATAAATTAAGATGATATCTATGCAATATTATATAAATACAAAATAATTATAAAGAAAATAACTACTATTTGAAAGAGATGAACAAAAAAGTTTAAAATATCAGAAAGAGGGTATTAATTGAGATTTAAATATAAAAAAATAATAAAAAATAAAAAATACATAAAAATAGGGAGGGCATTAGTTAAGAATTTAGTTAGAAATAATAAAAGAGAAAAAAGTCAGGTGCTAATGGGTCATCCCCGCACACCTAACCTTCAGAAAACACCGAGGCCCGCGCTTGATTTTTATTTTTCAGGAGCCAAAAATGTGTTATCAATTTTATTTTATTTTTTTAACTAAGTGATAGGTCACAGAAGTGACAAGCGACTTGTCGCATATTAGGATGTTGTCTAGAATCTTGCCAATACTATGTTGGTTAGAAAATTGAGGAAAGAGCTGGACTAAAAATTATTTTTTATATATATTTTATCTAAAAATACTTTAAAAACATCATAAAAAATTCTTATAAATCACGTAATAACCTCAAAATATCTTAAAATCACTCAAAAAACTAAAAAAAATTCATGAACATTTTAGTTATTAAAATAAATATAATAGCAAACTTGAAAATAATCAGACATTTTTTTATTGAATTTTAAGAATATCAAGTATTAATACGTGTTTAAAATTCAGGAAGCATACTATAATTTCTTATTAAAATTTATATTAAAAATGAAAAACAAACCAAGATTCACGGAGTTTTTATTTTTGTAATTATCCCTTAAATAAATACTGCTATATATTATGTAATGATATAATTTTTTTGTGTGTCTATATTATATAGCTAGCTGCTACAAACCAAATTGAATTCCTTTAATTCAATCTCTACCATGTAATCAAATCTGATAGGAAGAAATAACAAAAAAATAAAATAAAATTACTTGGATTGTAACAGCTCCGCAGAAGTGTGGCGCTAGCTCAACAATTCATAGTGATCGATCAGTTAGATTTGGTCCCTATATATCAAAAACATACAATAATTCTTTGGCTTGCAGTTTGCAAACAGATGTGCCAAAGAACTCGAAATGCAAAGAGAGAAAAAAAAAACCAGGTGACTTGGAAAGAGGTCAGAAAACTACGTCGTCCTTTAACTAATAATTGAAGGCTGTCTTTTTTCACGCGATGGCATGTAAAAGCTTCAATTTCCTGCGAATGATCGATTGTCCGCCAGACCAAGTAATATTTCATGATGAAGCTACATCTAATGTGAAAATTTGAACAAGTTCTTTGGTAGTATAAAACCCCTATTTTGTAAGCATTCCTCCCATGACTGTAGTAGCTGTGATATTACTACAGCCACGGCAAATTTCAGCAACTTATAGCTTTATAGCTTAGTCTATATTATTAGAAAATAATATAAATTATATTTTAAAATTTTATATAATGGTTTAAATTATAGAGTTAAATTAATTTTTTAATATGATATTAAAATCTAGATAACTAAGTAGTCACGAGTTTAAATTTCATCATTTTTATTTATTTGATAAAAATTAAATACAAGATAATATTAATCTATACAAGTTTCAAGTCTAAAGAACTTTCACTTGAAAAAATATATTAGAAAATAGAATAAATTATATTTTAAAACCTCATCTAATAACTTAAATTATTGAGTTAAGTTGGCTTGTTGATATACCTTATATTCATGTGATTACTTATTCCAATAAAAAGTAATTATGAATCCTTAAAGGAATTTGCTTCATATAGGTAGAGTTCTATAAATTTTAGGATTATTGAAGATTTATATAATCGTTAACTTTAGGGTTTATGAGATTAGTCGAGGTACGCACAAACTAACTCGAACATCCAAATTAAACAAAAAAATAATTAAGTAATTAACATCACATTGTTATTTTACACCGAGCATGTTTTGTTTTTATGTTTTAAAAATATTTTTAAAAAAAATATTATAAATTAATTGTATTTATTTTCAAGTTGTTTTAATATGTTAATGTAAAAAAAAAATATTGTTCAATGTATTTTTAATTAAAAAATATTTTAAAAAATAATCATTACTACAATATCAATCCATCTTTTAACATCAAAATTAAAACATTTAATTATTTTCTTTTCATACTTTGAGGTTCACAATTCGAATTACGGTCTAACTTGCAAATCAAAACGTAGAATTATCAAATGCGACCTTTTTGTGCACTTTAGGTTAACTTGAACCACATTAATAGGTTTTCATCAAATCTGAGGCATTTTTATTTTGGGCCCATCTACAGCTAATCATTCTATTTTTACTCCGAATAGATTATCTAATAATCAGTCAAACCTTATATATATATATTCAAGATAATGTTGAGACAATTTTATACACACACGTGTTCTCTGACAAATAAATCTAAATTATCCTTCAAGTAATTTCTATGTTAGGAGCTATGGAGAAAATATTTAGTCCGCATGGGCAATTTTAGGGTTAGAGACTTAATTATGATTTAGAGTTAACCTTCTCTTTCTAGCAAACAAGCTGTGCAGATAAATAAATAAATAAATAATCACTAATAGGCTGGAAATTCCTTCATCTAGCACAATATACAATCGTTGAAGTCGAATGTTCTTCTTCTCAGTGAAAGGTTTGAGATATCGAACAAATCCCAGGAACGTTTCAGGTCACTGCATCATTCCTTTTACTTCATTCAGAATCTAACCTGGATGATCCACCGGTGAGATATCACTTTCAAATAATAAGATTTCATGGATCAAGCTCTAGATTTCAAAGACTATATCCTAATACAACACTTCTTCTTTGAATGGTATTGTAGAATAGATGTAGATTGAACACTCTATCGCATATCAACAAGTTATAACTTTCAATGTGCTGTCATTTATGGAAGTAATTATTTTATGCATGCCATTTTGTCACCATAAATTGGTAGGTGTAGCTTTAAAATTAATTGATGACTAAGCACAAGTGAATTCTTTCATGGAGTCTATCAATCCTGAAAGACATATGTAAATTTAAATTCTTAAAATTAATTATTTGCTGAAAGTAAAGTTATCATCCAATAAAAATACAAGTATTAAAACTTAATTACTTAATCAAAACAAGTTATTTAAGTTTAAATTAAAGAAAACCAAGTAAAGATATAAATTTTAAATAAAAAAATAGATCAATTTTAAAAGTAACTAAAATTGAGGTTTTGTATATGATCTAAATTAACTAAAACAACTTAAAAAGCTAAGAGAAAAAAATTATGACAAATAAGAGGCAAATTAACAGAATATAAAATATAGAGGGAAAAAAAAAGGTTTAAACATCAATTCTAAAAAAGTGTTTGTCAACTATAATTAAATATCAATCATTTTACTAGATATGCTTTCTAATATGGTTTAAGATAATACAAAATTCAACATTGAAAAATAATAAGTTTTTCTACCTATTCTTGTTTTATAGTTGACTTAGATTTCATGTCTTACATAATTTTAATCGTATAATAACTTTCATTTAGTATGCATAATTTAATTATATGACAACATTGAGATCAAAATGAGTGTGATTGATTCATGATAATTAAATTTGCATGCAGTTTTAATTTAACTAAAGCTTTTATTTTTCAAGTATCAAATAATAAAATATAGATCTTAAAATTAAATAATCATGTTACTTAAATAAATTATTCATGTGTCCATCATAAACTAGTAAATAGTAATGGATTTAAAATAAAATATATATATTGCACGTCATATAAAATTTTAGTTATTAATTATCAAATTTAATCATAAAAAAACATAAAATATTTATGCATCACAATCAAATATAAAATAATTTTAAGCACCAATTCTCTCAAATAATTTAAAATCAAAGAGTATTAACCTCTTAGAATTAATAACTAATCCTGTCGCAAATTTAGAAAATGATCGAGATAAAAATATAGTGAAAAAATAATACAATCCCTCTTTTTATTCTTCTTTGTTCTAAACATAATCCCCTTTTTTTTTATCAGAGATTAAGATTAGTTATATATAGAGTTGAAGAAGTGAAGAAGCTTTTTATTTAATAATTAATTTTTAATCCGATTATTTTGAGGTTTTTTTATAGTAATCTAATTCTAATAACTTGTGTATTGCCTTTGACCTTCTAGATGGATTTTATGATCATGTTGGGCCCTTTCCATATCATTAATATGTTGTTATATCATTATCCCAACATAAAAATATAGGGTTGGATGTGTTAGTCTGCTTGTAAATTTTAGATCTGATATTAAATATATCATTTTTTTATTTGAAAAATTTATTAAACCTGCCATATATTAATAGAAAGTTTCAAATGTTTAGTTTTTAGTTCCTTGAATAGTAAAAAAAAATTTATTTATAATTCTAGATATGGTTTAAATAGTATACAGGTTCAGTTTAATAAATTTTCTCTAATTCAATTTTAATGCAACTAGGATTTTTTTTTTAAGTTGGATTTTTAATGCAATTAAAATTTATACTTCTCAGCTCCCATGACTCTTCCAAATGCAATTTTTCTAGTCTTTTAGTTGAGATTGTGCTAAAAATATCTTGTTCAACTTCTTTTTTGTATTCTGTGTCTTCTTAACAGTCAGTTATTATAACACATAAAACATGTAATAGATTAATACGAGTAGAAGAGAGTCACTAAAAATGCTACAGAAGTTAATGATTTCCTTGTTAGATTCGAACAATGATGAATCAAGTGGTGAACTTAAACCCAAAAATGAAAGGGAGAGGAGTGAGAGGAGTCCACAGTAGTCATCCTTCTTACTTTTATTGTGGCAATTCATCAAGGAATTTTGCAGGAAAAATCATGTAGAATTATGAATTAAGTATCATGTTTGCGCGAATAAGGAAACAGAAAGAGCTTCAATTTAAGTAAGATTAATGACATTGCAATTAAAAGGAGGGGATATGGAAAGTGGAAACTACCTCGAAGGCATAAATATTAATGAATTCGGGTGCAAAGCAGTTGAGAGGTGGGGAGGTGGCCATCAGTAGTTGGCATGGCTTGGCTTCAAGGATGACAGGCTCATGTCATTAATTGCTCGGCCCTCGAGCTGATTTGTCTCTCTCTTCTTTTTACTTGTTTTTTTTAGGGTTAGGGTTCATCCAGACCGAACTAAAAAGGGTCGGTGATTGGCTCTACACGAAAACGGGGACCCGCAAAGTTCAACCACCGCCGGGAGGCGAAACAATTATTTGAACAGCTAATTTTTTTGGCGGACGGCGCACTTGTGTTGCTAATTGATTTGATCATTATACCAGCCACGTGCTCCTCCCTATCAAGGTTCTATATATGTTTCCATCATTTAAATAAATAAATAAATAAAACATGAATATTAAAAGTAGATCTAGACAGAAAAATTAATATGACAAATTCTTTACAGCATGGGTGAACCATAATTTTTCAAATCTCCTGCTATCATATATCAATTGGAGATTTGGTCACTCTATCATGTCTCATTGATTGAAGATCTAAACCATAGATGTAAATCTTTTCTGAACAATAAGATGTAATCTTCAACCCTATATTTACAGGACCTAATTAATAAGAAAAGAAATTGTGTTTAAATCCTAAATCCACCTGATCAAATAAAATAATAATAATAATAATAATAATAATAATAAACCATTTAGTCATATTGGGGGGTTCTTAATTGTGCTCAGAGTTATTAACTAAAGGCATCTTATTAATTAATTCTTTAACCTATCTCGAAGAAAAAAACCAAATACAAAAAGGATAGAATTAAAAAATAAAACTCATATTCACCAAAAATAATAAAAATATTTTAATCTAGAAGTTATCTTTCATACTGGTATATTTTTAAAAAAATTAAAAAATAACTAATAAGATATCACTAATTACTTTCTTAGCATTATAAAATTTCTTAGGGTTTTTTCTTTACTTCAAGTTAAATTTAGTTTAGGTTGTCATTGAAATCACTTTATTTACTTTTATGTTAAATAAATAAATAAATAAAAAGAAATCACATTTACTTTTATCTCATAAATAGAGCATTTTTGTAATCCAGGATAAAAAAATTGAAAGGAATTTTATGTAAAGAGAAACAAACATGGGGTTGTGAATAATTAAACTATAATTTGAACTTTTAATACCTAAGAAAAATAATTAAGGTTTGAATCTGATATTGTCTTTAATTTCCTATTAAAATCTATCCAAAAAAAAGTTTAAAACCTGAATAAGACCCAAACATCATATACCAAAAATTTCAAAACCCATTCGGAATCTTAATTATCTATGTTGGTAATGTGGTTTTTTCATAAATAAGTGAGATTTTTTATTTTTTTCACTCCAATAACTCAATTTAATTTTAAAATATTCTTCTTTGAACAATAAAAGTATCTTTAAGCCGTTCATCATGCATCCAAGTTAAATCCTTCTCTAATCATTATAATCTTTTTTCTTAAATCCTCTTCTATATATGATTCCGCTTGAGATGATAATATTGTAGAGTGCAATAACTAGTCACAGTTTGGACTATAAGTTTTTAAATATTTTCATTAAAAACTATATTTTTAACT
Organism: Populus euphratica; assembly: GCF_000495115.2. Lineage (NCBI taxonomy): Eukaryota > Viridiplantae > Streptophyta > Magnoliopsida > Malpighiales > Salicaceae > Populus > Populus euphratica. The sequence continues at coordinate 1,188,997 of NW_011499875.1, read as the reverse complement.
TTAAAACTTTTAAAAAAAATCAGGTTAAATAAATATACGGTTCTTCTTTATTAAAAGCATTGCTTTGTCTATAGTTGTGTAAAACTCATACAAAATTTAAATCCAATTCATGAAATAAAATCCAAACTTTTCCAAAAACTCATTTCGAATCTTAACCACTTCCTTCCTTGTTATCCTTAAACTATTATGCATTTATATTTAAATTAAAAAATATAAAATATAAAATATAAAATCAATATTAGTGGAAAGTTGAAACATTATATCAGCAACTATATGGAGGTTTGTGATAGGTTTTATTTCAGGAATATTTTGATTTTTTGCTAGTAATAAGATCAAGGATGTCAAAAATCAATTCAAAAAAAAATTGATGATTTTTTTATCAATATCCCATAAAATATGTCAATTAATGATATTATAAATCTAATATATTTAGAAAAAATAATTTTAAATATTTAGATAGATGTTCATATCAATATTTTTTCCTTCAAAACTCACAAGGTTGGTGATTGATTACAAAAGACCTAACATCTACAAAACAATTCATTTTAATAGGATTTAAAGATTCTATTATGATCAAATTAGTGATTTTTAATAAAAAAATTATAATAAATAAAAAAATAAACTTTAAATTTTAGAAATAAAAATATTTATTTCATATATAATTAAATTCAATATATATTTGAATTCAAAAATATTAAATACAGTAACTTACCAAATTTATATATATTTAAGTTTAATACATTACTGTAACTAAAAATATGAGAACTAGAAGTAAGGCAAACCCATAGCATCTAAATGTCAAGTCCAGGTACATCGTTTAGGATATGATATCTGAAAGGATTCAAAAGTCTAAGCGTTGGAGGAGGAAACGGAAAGAAAATAAACTTCTTCCCCGTAAAAATAATTTCTTACACGACATGGCAAGGAGAGTTTGGATTGGATGGTCATGAGATAAAACTTAAAAGGCCTGCTGATGGACATGATGTTAACTGCTTCAATGATGTCGCCTTCATAAAAATGGACGAGTAAACGATCTGAACGATATCACTGTAACACTACTACTTGACGCTATTCCAAGCAACTGATTTAAGAGAATTCACACTTTTCAGGGAAGGTAGAGGCTGAGATCGGTGCTTGTAGGGCTAAGATAATTCAGCTGTAAATGCCTATCAACCAAGACCATCCCCCTCACTCACCTAGAAATGGGGAAAGAGGGGAGGAAAGGTTGGCTTGAAAGTCAAATCGATTAAAAAAAATTAACAATAATAAATTCATCATGACGTTCATTAAACCAAGTTGTCAGACTAGATTTAGTACGCTTCAAAAGACTTCGGAAAAAAATTTGAAAAAGTTCTGCACTCCAAATGATTGTTGAATATGTATTGTTAAATTTAGAGACCGTTTGTTTCTTTCAAAAAAAAAAATGTTTTTGAAAAAATTGAGATTTTTTATTTTAAATTATTTTTTTAATTTTTTTTAATATTATTTTAATATCCTAATATTAAATAAATTAAATAAAAAATTATTATTTTAATATTTTTAATATTATAAATCAAGATATTATCCAGAACATGTGTGTATTTTCTTCATCTGCTTTTATTCGAAAGCATTTGTTCC
>NW_011499875.1:1174777-1187188 GCF_000495115.2 Populus euphratica | reverse complement strand
GTTGGGTTCTGATAAATTTAAACTACAGCCCGAAAGATCAATAAATATATTTTTGTATAAATAAAAAGAGCGAGGTCTACGAATTATGAAATCTCAGCCTTTTCAAATATTCCAATAAAACTGGATATATAACCCTCGTAAAAGAAGAAAAATCGATATGTAAATCTCCTTAAAGAAGAGAAGGATAACATATTGCAAATTAAGGTTAAAGATAAAATACATGCGTGTGAGATTTGGATTCAATGTACTAAATGTAGAATTTACATTTAAATTAGGTGTTTGTTTGGTATTGTAGTGGATTTTATTTTTAAAATTTTTTCTTGCTTAAAAAAATCAAATTATTAATTTAGATGTTTTTTGATGATTTTCATACATTGATATTAAAAATAAAAAATATCATTTTGATATATTTTTAATTAAAAAATATTTTTAAAAATTATTATTCATCATAATATCAAGTACACACTAAATCTCAGAAATCCCAACTATCATGTTTTTAACATATTATATTCATCTTGATTAATATAATTGCTTGTGAATTATTATTATTATTATATTCTCTAAGTAGGATGCGCTGTATAGTTTTAAAATATTAGTTTAGTAAATTTTAATTATTTAATAAGTATAAATGATCAAGGTTTCCAAACATATATTTAATTTAGAAGCTAGTTATATTTTAATCCTTACAGTTTATCAACACTAGTTACTTAGTTTTTTATTATTAGGAATAATTAAATAGTATCTTAACAGAGGTTGACTATCCTCAATTTAATAAGTTTATTTTAAAATACCACGTAAATTGAAAACGAACATGAAATTGATTAAAGGACTAAAATTACTCTCAAAATTTTGTTAAACAACAATAAGGATTAACTATTATTTTCTATAGCTATGGATACTAATTAATTAGTTTTTGTTAGTATAAGGACTAGCTATTTTATATAATTTACTCTTTAATTTAGTGATGTGAGGGTTATGTTTTTAATTCAATTATTAAATTATTAAAAAAATCACTATATTCAAGGAACATAGGAGACAGCTTATTAAGCTAGCCAGAAATTTAGTGATGTGAGGGTTATGTTTTTAACTCAATTTTTAAATTATTAAAAAAACCACTATATTCAAGGAATATAGGAGACAGCTTATTAAGCTAGCCAGGCAAGGAAGATTTTCACATAAAGGTCTTTCCATGAAAAACTCGTCGACGAGTACACATGCAAGACAGTTCCCCAGTGGTTGAGAGGATGGAAAGTTAGCGGCTTATAAGTAAACCTATCTTGCTAGCTAAGAAACGCAATAAATGCAGCTTGTTCTTGGGTAGGAAAAAAAAAAAGAAAAGAAGGGTAAATAATGGCAAGCCAATCTCCATGGATGGAAATTAAATTGCTGTTAGTTGAAGTCACTGTAAAGAAAGATCATTCACTTTCCAATCCATTTTGAACACAAGAATCCTTCCAATCAATTAAAATGTTCAGTATCAGTTACTTCATGGGATGGTGGACAACGTACGGTGATAATATTAATTGCTTAGTGGGGTAGCTCTTAGCTAGTAGCTCTAGATCTTTTTCCCCTTGCTTATAATGGCAATGACATAAACTGTATAATTAGAAAGTTGACTATCTCGAATGCTTCTATAGGATTAAACGAATGGTAGCTCCAGTGGATAGATAGGATCGTCCCTGCAATTAATTTGTGCTGTACATTTTGTTTTTCGTGTTTGGGATTTGGGATCTGTCAATCCCTTCGGACAAGTTCATTGAAGATTTCTGATGTTAGTCTAAGAACATCAACCAGTTCTCAAAATATAGATAAACCAGACCTAAGATAGCTGACAGTATTTATATGTTTGCCAACCAGAGAACCTTGGTAAACATGATCCATGATCTTCCAAAACTCTCTGCAGATCTCAACCAAGGTTCTCCTGGATCGATCCAAAACTTTTATCACTAGCATGCCAACGATACTACAGAACAAAACACATGCAAATGATTCTGCTGTTCCAATCAAGATAGTATTAGCCGAACAGAGGGAGTTGGGAAAACCACGTGTGCCGGGCCCTAGCAAGCATGTGAACAGTCGGGACGAGAATGTTCTAAAGCCTATGGGCTTGGAAGTTTCAGCTCGTAGACCTTGCTACCCACATGGATCATGGCGGGCCTTTTTTCCCATTGAGAGCAATTTCAGGACTCTCAATCGACAGGAGTCATCGTCCCCACCACATAATCATACTGCTGGCGCAGCCGGGGAAGGAAAGTTTAATAGGGCTCACTCCGAAAGTTGAATTTTCTTAGAGCTTTTTTGAAAGAGCTCCTCATCAAAGAAAATGACCTTGAAGACTTTTACATGTCGTGATGACAATTCTATCATAATCAAGATACTGGATTTAAAAGAAAAACTAATTTGTGTAATACAATCGGTAACGCTATAAATCTATTCTTACAGTGAAAAAGAATGATAGCTATTAAGTAATTATTTTCGTATCTAAAATATTGAATATAATATTTTTTATGAGAGATTGTTTGTATAAGTGATAAATTTAGTTGCTTGTAAGAGAATTTTTAAAGGTTAAAATCTCCGAAGCATTAATAAAACCTTGAAATTATTCATGACTAAAATAAACACAATTATAAGAGTTAAAATAAATTGCAGGAAAGAAACTATGCAAGTATTATCATCTTGATTTATATAAAAAAAATTAAATAGTTTAAGATATTACATCTACTAATAACCAAATAAATTTGATATTACTTCATTTAAAAAGGAGGTTCACGATCAAAAATAATATATTTTGATGTAGCGATCAACTAATTCACTCTATCTATAATTTCATGTTTTTATATACCAATCACTCAATTAATTTCTATTTATGTGGGGGTTAGTTTTTTTTTCAAAAAAAAAAGGACTTTTAGACATGATTATTTGATATATTTGAGACATCATTATAAGTGGGACCCCTCCATTTTTTGAGATTAAGACTTTGTCATAAAATATTCTCAACATGGGTACTATAATATAAAATATTAAAATATATAAAATCAATGGAGGTGAATAAGAACAAGAGTAATCTTAATATTTAATTAAAATATCTAAAATTTATTTATTCCAAATTCACCCTCTACAATTATGAATGTCTTATAAATCGATTAGTCAAATTTTATTCATTTGAGGGATAATTGAACCAAAAAGGGCTTTTAAAAATGGTTAATCTGAACATTTAAGGTCTAATTAAAAATAGTATCCATCCATTTTTTGGTGGTTCAAAACTTGGTTAGAAAATATTCTGAAATATTAAAATATCTAAAATTAATTAAAAGTGAAAGAAAAATAAACTCTTTGTAGATTTAGTAAAAAAAAAAAGCAAAATCTAATCATAAAGTTTTTTCGTACATTGATAATAATTTGTTTTCCCTTCTCTTCCAAGGCATATATTCCATATTAAAATAAAATAAAAAAAATGGAAGCTCTTCTTCCTTTTCAAAGCCTATGTATAGAGGCTTTTATTAATTTATTGAAAATCAAGAGAAAAGTACGTTCTTTTTTAATTATTTTCATTTACTCTTGTCTTCTATGGTTATTTCAGTTTTTGTGTAGAAAAGAAGTAATTTCGTTTTTTTATACATTGGCTTAGGCTTAGTATTAAAGTACATCAACACTAAGTAGTGTTTTTGTTGAATCTTCGAAGCCAATTTACATCTATCTCTTGCAGCAATTGACAGACAAAATATGTCTTAAATCCAAATGGTACACCTCTTGTGACAATAATCACCTTCGGTTATATCATTTAATCTACGCTTAAAAATGTGTGATTTAATTTTATTTTATTTTATTTTATTTTTATTTTTTTAATATCTTCTTCTTGGCATGTTGGTTTATTTTTTTATGTTAATTTATATGCATGCCCATTTTATTCCTTGTAGTTCGGTTCTTCGTTGTTTGATTTAATTTATTTGCTTTTTTTAATTCTCTTTCACTGGGACTGGGTTTCCTGGGTATGTAGGTGGTGTTCTTGCTTGGGTTTTGCGCTTGTTTAGTATTTGAGATTGTGTGTCGTAACATGCCACCGATTCATATTTATATAAAAAAAATTACTCATACCAGTTTACTAGCTTAACAGATCATTGAAATTCGAGGGAAATCATATCAGATATTAGCCGTTGATGGTATAAAATTTAAAATAAATAAATAAATACATGAAACTGTGCTTACCCATCCGCGAGGTGAATAGTATAGCCACACTGAGATACACAAAATCCAATGCGTGTTGCGAAGGGAACATGAAAATGTAAAAAACAAAAAAAAATAATGAAGCCATAAATTTGTTGGCTTGAAGAAGCATACTTTTGCTAAAACAAGGCACCCGATCCCAAGTTAGGAGAGCAGGTAAAAACCCAAGATCGTTTTTTCTTTGGAGGATTGATCAGGAAAGAAAACCAAATAGATCGCACGTTGACATGAAGTCTTATCATAAATTTTAGCATGCCTTGAGAAGCTTCTTTAGGGAGAGACGTTCCAATGGTATTTATCATCTTTCCAAAGAAACGGAAGAACACAAGCATTGTAGCTCCAGAACAATGGCACCGACAAATCTAAGAAAAAAAAAATGTTTGAAAATATATTAGTAATTACTTTTTAAAAAAAATATTTAGAAATATATCAAAATAATCTTTTTATTTATTTTAATACCAGCATATATTAAAATGATTAGAAAATATAAAAAATATTAATTTTTAAAAAAAATGATCAACCTTATTTTGACCGCAATCCCAAAATAAAAAAGGCTAATACATGGTCTTTGAAATCAGCAAATGAAAATAATTTAAAAAATGGAACCTTCTGTTGCTTCTTTTCTTCTCCTTTCTTTCTTCAAACCATTAGTGTTTTCATCTGTACTCGTTTCAGCTGAAAACGAGAAAAGAAAACGTTATGGCAAAGAAATTTGCATTGATTGCTGCCATAAAAAGGGTTTACCAATCAATAAATAACGCTTGTTTTGAATCAATCACTTCACATGGGAGGGCTAACCTCCTCCTTTTTCCTTTTCTTTTAAAGAAAATTGCTTGATGTTATAACTTCTTGATGTGTATATATACATGCACAAAGCTTGAAGTAATCAATAAAGTTGGTTGATCTAAAGATGAATTTTAAATATATTGCTAGATGGAACACGCTAATCCATTTGAAAAACAGGAAAGAATATAAGATGAGAACTAAAAATAGAGTTTCTGAGGTTTTTCAAGCTTTTTTTTAAAGTGAAATCTTCTGAGTTTTCAAGGCATGCATACATACACGAGGACAGGATGGATATGGAAACCAACCTAGCCGTCACATGATATGACATAAATGACCGAACTATCATAGGATTGGATGCAAACCCAAGTTGAAATGCAATAAAGATTTCAAGTGCAACGACAGGTTAACCTACAGAATTTGTTTAACAACAACTGAATACTTTTTTGTTTTTATTTTTATCAGTTCATGTCTTCATCCCAGCTAAGGGAATATTCCCATTAATGAAGAGTGAATTTTGCCTGGAGTTCAATCGCAAACTATCCACCTTACATACAGGACTGGTCAATTTTATAGTCGTAGGAAGAGCTTTGCAGCAATTCGACTGGCACTAGCTTATGCATGACCAAGGATGGTCTAGGATTGATAATCAGCCATCAGATGAGACGATTACATAACCCAACATCTAAGACTAAGAAAGTAAAAGAAAAGAGCTTAACATATAGCATAATCTATCCGCTTACCATAGAAACTACAATTACTGTGCAGCAAAGTTGAAGCTATCCATGTAATGGACAGGCACTCAAGACCTAAAACTCCATTCTGAACACCACATAAAAGCTCCCTGAAGGGATTGAGGAAATCGTGAAGCATGGAACACTTTCAATATACACTTGGACAAGACCCAATACAAAGGGATAAAGGGGTGATTACTCTCTGTCAATAATCACTTGCTGAGAAGATTGGGGGGCACTTCTAGCAACCTGCTCTGAAGCACTGGCAAGACCTTGCAGCATTCTCAAAATCTCGGATGTGTCTTCCAAATAGTACTTGGCCTTGCTGGGTTTTCGGCCAACAGTGCATGCAAACACTTCAGCAACTGGGGAAAGAGAGGGGCCAGATCTTGCACTCATTATCACCTCAAACATGTCCTCATCAGACCGGTCATCCCCAATGCAGAGAACAAAATCAGGAAGCATTCCCTTCTGTTTCATTATTTCTAGGAGGCGTTCGGCCACCAGACCTTTGTTGACCCCCTGCCAAGTGGTAACAAACATGAGATACAACTCCAAAGCTGAAACATATACATACATGCATGCATTTCATTGGCACAGCATTTCAGAATATTCTTCCTCGAAAAGAAAATAGATGAATATACAAAATCTCCATAGGTAATAAGCATTCAAAAATAATAACTGATAAAGATATTTCAAGATCCAATAAAGAAAATTAATTGAGGAGCTGCAGATGACACTATTCTGCAGCACTAGTTTTCATAACAAGCCTATTTGAGTCAATTAATTGTCCATGATCCAAAAGAAATGGAGACAATACAATGTTTCCATTACAAGAGGAAACATTCTCAGGATATGAGCATGTTTTATGGAGGCATGGTTGAACAAGTTGCCTAAATGCTAGAAACTCTTTTATTCAAAGGTCTAACAATCTGGAACAAAGAAAAGAAAAAAGAAACAAAACATTAATATGGTCATTTGACAGACTGAAATGGATGACTCTCATCAACATATTATTCTTTCTCCAGTGCATTTAGAAAATCATCATTCAAAGCTCAAGTGATAGTCATAATAAGGTAAGATATGTTTTACATCAAAATCTTATCATTTAGCATGAACTAATGAATTCAATAGATCAACTGTCTGCATGAAAGGAAAGAATAGAAATGTGAAAGCAGTTTGGATTTCTTGTAATTAGGCAAGAATGGCTTGAGGGCAAGCCATCTTTTCAGTTTAGCACAAGTGGTTAAGACTTGCTTTTGGCTTTCATCAAAATGCATGTGATGTCACCACATTTGTCAGATGATGTTGTAACAGTTAACAGTACTAGTAAGCATGCGCAAAAGATGATGAGCCTCATTAACCCACTTGTGTATGTAATACCTTAACATGGTATATTTAAGAAAACGAGGGCAAAGCACCTAAATCTGCAGTAGGTTTTCCAGGCACAAAGGAACACAACTTCGCATTAAAAACCGAATACCAACGGAATCTAACCATCATAAGGATAGATACAGGAACAAAATGGCACTAACCTGAGGTTTAACCTCTACAATGTGTTGCCCGCTCTTGACAGTAACTGGTTCATTGGCAAGAACACTTTCCAGATGATCTAGAAGCTCCTTAGCCTGGCACGAACCAAAATCTGGATCTGCATACTGGTAATTCCAAACAAGTGCACTCTCTTTTGTTTCAATGGAAGAACCATCAGTTGTTTCAGTGTATAGTTTCATTACAGGATCAGCGATACATTTCCAATCAAAATCTGGTACAGACACACATGTTTCCCATGCCACATCATGATCAGTCCTGTAAACAAACACTGAACTCAAATTGAAAGTTGCAGAATGAACTAGGCTTGTTTTCTATGGATTGGTCTAAATTAGAATGATCATAGTAGATACCTCAAAATTACATTGTTGGCCTCAAGGGGAAATAATCAAACAGAGGAGGGTGCTTTCAAATTGTGGCAAGAATTTTTTATGTGCTAACATTAGTTGCCCATGCTTTGTATGTTACCCAATTCAGATAACCAGTCCATGTCTAAATTCCTACATAAATAAAATTAATTTTCTTTTAGGTTCATAATAAATTCAGACTGTAACAAGGGGAATGTGTCCTCGTCACCCCTCAAAAATATTACAGGTATGCATCATCTCCTGCCCGTTGAATACTTTGGGTAATATACTTTGTCTTCCTCTCATGCGGTCAGAGATACCTAATTCTTAGGCTGAGGGAAACATTATATACCCGTCCCTTATATGTTTCTAACACCATACCATGAGTCTATCACAATCCCAGAATGGTGGCTGCTAATGGAAGCTCACTTATGATGGCAAGGATAGCCACAGTGGTTTGGTTGCCTAAGCCAAATAAATATCACGCATTCCATCATCTATATCTCATTCATTACCCTTGGATCGAAACCTCCTATATGAGGGTTTCTAGATGTTAGATAAGTTATAAATATGCATTGCATTTAAGCCATGCTGAAAGTCACAGCACAACAACTCTGAAGTGACATTTAGTAATGTCAAAGGAACCATCAAGATGTTCCGTAATGCCAGATGTAGCATTTGAATCCAAACATTAACAGCACAATATTGAGATATCACCCTTTTCACCAAAACAAGGACCAGCACTGGTTGAACATGCGGAAAATCTAAGCCACATTATCCATTATTTTCTTTTCTACATAACTAAACATCAATAAGAAAAACATGGGTCTAAGTCAAATATCATATTTTTAAGTGGGAAGATCAAGATCAAATTGAAATGAAGTTAGCAAAGGCAATTCATACCTCATAAAATAACCATGCTCTGCAGCAATTCCAAGCTTTTCACAAGAAGAAAACCATTCAGTAAGAGTTTTCCTGTCTTTCCCACTAACAAGGAAAACAACATTCTTAGGGTCTGTACACAAGCTGTTCAAGACTCCAACAGCCTCCATGTTTGGAGTCCTACTAATGGAACTTGGCAGTATCATAGTACCATCGTAATCCAATAGAATAGCCCGGTTTTTGGTCCTCTTATAGGCAGAAACAATATGTTCAACTGAAAGCTTTCTGAAATTTGGATCCAAGGCAATGACTCGAAAACCTAAACCAAAACCAATTCCCCAGCACCTCCTCCTCACATGATCCCTGCATGCCCTTTCAAGATCCTGCAAAAAACTATGAGCCCAATATGCAACATCATGTGTACTCACATACCTATGGTGCTTCTCGTGTCGCATCTGTTTTTCAGGCTCCGGGACTATCAGGGCAGAATTCATGGCTTCAGTTACAGCATCAATATTCCATGGATTTACTCGAATTGCCCCACTTAGTGAGGGGGAGCATCCAATAAACTCTGAAACAACCAGCATGCTCTTTCTTGGGACTGATGGGTTTAGTCCTAATGTCTCGTCCAGTTTCTCATTTCCTTGTCGACATATAATATACTCATAGGGTATCAGATTCATCCCATCCCTCACAGCTGTAACAAGACAACACTCTGCAATTGTGTAATAAGCAATGCGCTCATAAAACTGAAGTGGCCTGTCAATCAAAACCACTGGAGTATATCCTGGACTTCCAAATGTCTCATTAATCCTCCTCACTGCAGCCCTGGTTTCAGATTGGACCTCCTGTACATCCCTTCCTCGGCCCCTTGCTGGGTTTGCAATTTGAACCAAAACAACTTCACCCCTCTTACTAGGATGTTGGGTGAGCAACTGTTCCATGGCCAAAAGTTTCAAGCTGATTCCTTTAAAGATGTCCATGTCATCAACCCCTAGCATAACAGTTTGACCCCTAAACCGATCATGTAGCTCTGTAACCTTAGATTCTGTCTCGGGAAGATTAAGCACAGATTGAAGCTGACCAATGTGAATCCCAACAGGGAGAATCTTGATGCTGACTGTCCGACCATAATACTCAAGCCCTATGTAACCTCGCTTAGATTGATAAGAAAGACCAAGCATCCTACTGCAACAAGAGAGGAAGTGCCTTGCATAATCAAAGGTATGAAAACCAATGAGGTCAGAGTTGAGAAGTGCTCTCAAAAGTTCATCCCTTACAGGAAGTGTTCTATATATTTCAGAAGATGGGAATGGACTGTGGAGGAAGAAACCAAGCTTCACCCTATTAAATCTCTTCCTCAAAAATGTTGGCAAAACCATCAAATGGTAGTCATGAACCCACACATAATCATCGTCAGGACTAATCACTTCCATAACTTTGTCTGCAAATATTTTGTTAACAGAAACATAGGCTTGCCAAAGGGACCTGTCAAACCGGCCACCAAGATCTGGTGATAAAGGGAGCATGTAGTGAAATAAAGGCCATAGATGTTGTTTACAGAATCCATGATAAAATTTAGTAAAAAGGTCAGGAGGGATAAATGCCGGGACACATTTAAAATTTTCAAGCAATGTTTGGGCTACATCTTCTTGCTCACTAGGTGCAATCTCTTCTTTAAGAGAACCAACATAGATAACTTCAACATCTTCTCCAAGGCCATCTTTGAGTTGTAAGAGAAGTGAGTCCTCATCCCAGCTAAAGCACCACCCTCCACTGCCACCTGGGCTTCGACGTGCCCGAAGGGGAAGCTGGTTTCCCACAATAATCATCCGTTCTTGAGAGACAGAAGAGGGGGCATCAGAGCTAACACTGTTTTCATCATCTAGATCAGTCAGTATCCCAGCAACAGTTGCCACTCGAGGAAGCCTCTTCCTCTCACGACCAAAATTTGGAGCATCACCAGAAGCAAGATCTAAGAGGTTGGAATATGACCTTGAAACCATAGCGAGGACAGATAAAGAAGTATTGTTCTACTCAAAGTTATGCAGAATCAAACTCTACAAAAAGGAAAACTATATTAACAAATAGAATCAGCACTAAAAATGCACGGAAAAAAAATCTTTGAAATGTAATGCAAAGAAATTTTCTAGTTTTTGCAATTACCAGTTATTTCAGAAAATGCAATTTTTTGCCTTCTTTACAACTTCTTACTGAAGCATGTTCTTCCACATAAAGTTCAGGAATTTAATAGATTAAGCGATTATACACCCATTACAATCCCAAATATTCTCCACCAGAATAAGAAATTGAGAATCACACTTAGCATTGTTTTCGTTGTCCTCTTAAAGACAGATTCCATGCTTTGTAAAAACTTAAAACACAAAAAGACAACAGACATACTTATATGCACAAATAAATACATCAAATTCAAGAAGAGAAAAGGAAAAACTCAACACTGAGTGAGCCAACTCAGAAAATATATATAAGAAAGATAATTTCACTATAAATTTAAGTACTCGGATGCTAAAATCTGATAAAATTAACACCCAATATTGACACGATTACCTCTTATCTCCAAAAAAAAAACCAACAAAATCAAGACAACAAGACTGATCAACGTAACTTAACACTCCAGATGTATAAACCACTTCATCAATTGAAGAACATAACTTCTAAGGGAGATGGAGAAAACCTCCTTGAGCCCATAAAGAAGTAGCTGGCATGCAACATGTAAAAGCAAAAAAGCACTAGAAAAGACAGTAACTCAAGTGACAGGGAAGAAGAAGATAAAAAGAACTTACCTTTCAAGTTCAGATAGACATAGGCAACCAAAGATATTCTTCTTCTATTGTCCTTCCACCCCACTATACTTATAGAGAAAGTGCGGCATTAACACACCCTTTTCGGCTTTGCTTTTGCCGTTTGAACATAAAGATTTTGTTTTGGTATTTTTGGTTTTCCTCTTTTCAGGTAGGAGACAACAAATGGGATGTCTTTATGAAAAGCATTTGATTCTCTCACACCGACTTCCTCTGTGTGAGAGACGGAGTAGAGATGAGTGATCACGTGAGGACCAGAGAACGGTGGACTCCAACTCCTTGATTATTATTTTTATTTTATTTTTACCATGGTTAGCTTTCAGTTAGTTAAATAGTTTTTAGTTTCTACCAATGTCTACCGTACAACCAGGTCATGCCAATTTGAGATGCACCTGGCCGCGTGTCAATCACTGACCAATAGGAGTATATCAATATTATTAATAGGATGTTTAACGCAATTTTTCCCTTTCAATATCGAAAAATTTTACTCGTAAACAGCATGAGGAACAAAGCAATGCCAAACAGGGCCTAGCAGTGGTGCGGGAAAGTAAAAAAAAGAACACGTTTCAAACAAATAATGATATTACAAGGAACAAATAGCAAGTGCATGTGCGTCATTTTGGGAACATATTCATGAAGAGTGCTGAAAACGCAGTTCGTAATGAAAGTTGGCAGTGCACTAATTCAACTATGTAATTATATTCTCAACTTTATTTTATTATTTAAGAAATTTCCATAGAAAATAGCATAATCTCTCCGTTCATAGTAATAAGGTTAATCGACATATCTGCACTGTGACAGGGAAAGGAGAGGGGAGCGGATCTTGGCTGCATCAGACCCCATCCTGGTCGAAAATATATTAAATTTTACCATTTGCCATGGGAAGTAGGCATTAGGCATTGCATTATTGGACCTACATATTTGGACACATCATGGGTTCCGCGTATGGACCCTCGACCACCTCTTTGCCCGGACCCCTCAATTATTGAACCAGCTAAATATCTTCTTTTTTTTTTTTCACAGTTCGAGGACATCATTAGAGATAGAGAGAACTGCCTCTCGTGGCTG
>NW_011499875.1:1167414-1174262 GCF_000495115.2 Populus euphratica | reverse complement strand
TATGACGACCAACAAACATGTTCGATTCCTATAAATCTTCATAGAAATTGTTTAGAAAAGATGAAGATAAACAATGTATTATTTGTTTTTTTCAGTTCTGGCTTCATTCGTCTTCTTTTTCTTCATTTTTCCTAGCCATTTCAAGGATTTTACGTGTGTTTATTTTTGTAATATTTCTTGCGTAGATGTCTATATTATTTATCATCACATCAAATAAAAGTCCAAGAAATAACCTACCAAGAGGAAAAACAAATAAAACAACATTTAAATTAATTAATTAATTTAATTGTTTCATCAATTAATGTAATTAAGTGCATGGAGTTCCACCAAGCGAGGACCAGTTTGACTATCATTGTCATGAATTTAACCTTGATCCCTTTCAGCTAACATAAATAATTATGTTTCTTAATTATTTAGGTGGTGTTTAAGTGGTAAAAATTTAGAATTAAGGAATTTATTCTCTCTATAGTCTCAGGTTCGAGTTCTTAGTTGTTCATATGATAGCCACTGAAAACTTACATAATCGTTAATTTCAAGACTTGTGAAATTAGTCATAATGCGTGCAAGCTGACCCGGACATCTACGTTAATCAAAAAATAATTGGGTTTATTTTGTGCCTTATGAACCACCTCATCAACTAGTTTCGAAGCAATGGCAAGATGGCAACTAATAATGATAATAATAATAATAATTGCGTCTAACATAGTACCCCACCCACGCCAAATGATGATTAGCAATCACCAAAATTATAAAAGTAGCTGCAAATTCTTCTCCTTCGTGGAAACTACATCGTTCATTGTGGCATTTGCATCTACAATATTTGAAAAGTAAAGGTACTTGGTTTCGCATGGCTGATAGCTAGCTGAAGAAAGCAGTGCGAAAATGGTATGTTTGCAATGATGACATCCATGACCCCTGGTGTCTCCAGAACCACGGTGTTCTCTTGTTCTTTTATAGTGTGTTTAATTAGCGAGCACGGCATGATTTTAATATTGTTTATGGTGGTGGCTCCAATTCATTGTATGACTTATTAAGAAAGACTCTAGGACGTGTGGGAAAGGCTTTCCTCACTACTTTTTTTTTCAAGATTGTCTTCTTTTCTTTTTTATTTCTTTTGCCCTCGTGTTTTTTTTTTAAATTTTTTTTATTATTTTTTTTATTAAATTAATTAAAAATTTAGTTTTATAATTTTTCCTTAAAAATATTATAGATTGCTAAAATATTTTTTTATGATTTTTTTATTTTTTAAAAAATAATCTTTCTCAATTTTAGTTTTTTCATATTAAACTAATTAAGAATTTTATTTTGTATTTTTTCTTTAAAATATTGTAAATTATTACAGTATTTTTTTATATATTTTTTTGTTTTGATACAGTATTTTCTCACATTTTTTTTTCAAGATTATCTTTATTAATTTTTTTTAATATTGAGTTTGTTGAGAATTTTGCTTAACTTTCTCCATATTTTTTTTCTATTTTTTTCATTTCTTTCAAAATTGTCTCTTTTTTTTCATTTTTTTGTGTTTTTCAAAATTATTTTTATTGATTTTATTTTTTTAATATTGAGCTGGTTTTGAATTTAACTTCATAGTTTTTTTCTTTAAAATTTTGTGAATTACTACAGTGTCCCCGTATAATTTTTTTAAAAATTATTTTTATCAATTTTATTATTTTTAATATTGGACTAGTTGAGAATTACAAATGTAAATTTTTTTATGAAATACTGTATAACGCTACAGTATTTCCCCGCATGATTTTTTTATGTTTTTTTTTTTTTTTGATCTTTTTAAATTATTTTTGTTGATTTTATTTTTTTAATATTAAATTGATCCAATCAAAGAAATGAGTTTCGTGTCATACAAATTGATTTAAGTTAACTTAAAAATAAAATTTTAAATTTTTTAATATATCTTATAAAAAAAATAATAAATATTTCATGTAAATGTAGAATATATATATATATATATAACTATATTACATGAAAAAATTAATAAACATCTCACACGTAAGTGTGTCTATATATTATTCCATAAAAAATTTAATTAACGTGAATGGAGATATATATAGCTTACCAACATGAAAAGGTTGAAAAACATTTCATATAAATTTAGATTATAAATATAGTTACTTGGCATGAAAAAATTAAGAAATATTTAATAGGGATGTTGGATAAAAAATATGTAATGCAAAGTATTTTCAAATTAATTTTAAATTTTTTAAATTTATTAAAAAAAAAATTCATATCTCACTCAAGTTACGTTAAACTAATTACAAATTTAGATTCTAACCATTAAAAAGCTAGGGTCTTGAGTGAATCAGCTTGGTCAGGCCGAGATTTATATAATTGTATAACTAGCTTTTTAAAAGCATCGCCCTAGGTTCGAGCATGTAGCTTCATGGTGGGTTTTTTTTCTCTCAAGAGAGATGTGATGCTTGTACCTTATAAGCTACCCAGACCCCTAAGTCCTAGCTGGTATGGAACAGTATCATCAAGCCTAGAGCACATTGCACACATTATCACATATATGATGCAGCACACATTATTATTATATATTGATTGTAATTATGGTTGAGGTTATCTTGGTCAGGCCGCGATTTATATAATTGTATAACTAGCTTTTTAAAAGCATCGCCCTAGGTTCGAGCATGTAGCTTCATGGTGGGTTTTTTTTCTCTCAAGAGAGATGTGATGCTTGTACCTTATAAGCTACCCAGACCCCTAAGTCCTAGCTGGTATGGAACAGTATCATCAAGCCTAGAGCACATTGCACACATTATCACATATATGATGTAGCACACATTATTATTATTATATATTGATTGTAATTATGGTTGAGGTTATCTTTAAAAATAATTTTTATTTAGAAATATATTAAAATAATTTTTGATAATTTTTTTAAAATTATTTTTAATATCAATATATCATTATTTAAAAATATTAAAATAAAAAACAAACAGCATCACGACACCAATGATATGCTGGTTGAAATCCACTGCGTGGTTAGCTTCTCAAGAGACACTGTTTCATATTTTAAGGCTAATGACCTCGTGGTGTGTTTTGTCCTCTTGAGAAGATAGGTGGTACTTTAAGCTTATATCGCTCATAGGCCCTCAAACTACCGTATCTATAATATTGGTTTTATCATAGCCTCCTAGTCGGGAGCGAGAGCACATAGCCCAAGTTCCTATAAACAATTTATGTTGATCCAAATCCACTACACATTGTTTTCTGCTCGGACTTTCAGTGAATTTTGTCTGGAAAAAGGCCACTTAAAAAAAATAAGTTCCTATAAACAATTTATGTTGATCCAAATCCACTACACATTGTTTTCTGCTCGGACTTTCAGTGAATTTTGTCTGGATAAAGGCGACTTAAAAAAAATAAAAAAAATAGAGAAATAGAAGCTATAACTTATGAGATATCTAGACCATTTTGTTTTTAAACGAAGTAAAATATTGTTTTATATAGTCCATTGTAGCTATAATCATCCTCGTTGGTGCGCATCTATAACTTTTTTTTTTAAATATATATTATATAGATTAATCTTGTTTAATATAGACCGTGAAATTTATTTAATTGTCAATCCTGATTTTCCGTGCTCGGTCGTTTTTTTTTCCAGAACTACTGATCGTAATACTATTCTATAGAAATTAGAAAGAAAAGGAAATTAGCGCGGGGGAGTTTCTGGTTGATTATACCAATTAATCGACGATACAGAGGATCATCTTGATAGAGAAAGCTTAAGAAGTGAACAGTGCAATATATAGCAACATCCGGGAATGAAAAGTGAAAAGTAACAATTTTCTAATTCACCAAAACCAACAATACAAACTTAATTTTTTGTAGGATCCATTTTCAAAATCCATGTTCAAAAATGTTTACCAAACAGTTATAAATTATGGTTAGAACAAAACATAGTTCCAACCACAATACCAAACAATAAGATAATATTAGATTCAGATGGTGTCGTATTATGTTTACCATGATTTCTAAAATTTTATTTATTTTTATATTTTAAAAAATTATTTTTTTTATTTTTCTTAAAATTAATATATTTTTGATGCTTTTAGATCATTTTGATACACTAATATTAAAAATAATTTTTTTAAAATAAAAAATATTATTTTAATATATTTTTTAATAAAAAATAATTTAAAAAAAACAACCATAACTAC
Organism: Populus euphratica; assembly: GCF_000495115.2. NCBI lineage: Eukaryota > Viridiplantae > Streptophyta > Magnoliopsida > Malpighiales > Salicaceae > Populus > Populus euphratica. Next base: position 1,170,087 of record NW_011499875.1, on the reverse strand, counting down.
ATTCTAATAAAACCACTACCACCAAGATCTTCTTAGGATTGTATGTTAACAATACTCTAAAAGATATAGGGAAAGTAATATAGCTCTTTCTCCACGCCTTTTATTTTTATTATACTAATTAATATTTTTAGTTTTTTTTTCTTTTCTCATGATCAACTTAAAAAAAACAAATTTGTATGTTTTACTAATATTTTTTGTTTTCTTTACATGTTTTTTTTTCTTTTCTCATTATTGACTTTTAAAAAAAAACAAATTTGGATGTTTTTAAAAAAATTATTTTTACTAATTTTTTTAAATATTTAACTGGTTGATAATTTAGTTTTTTATTTAAAATAAATATTATAGATTACTATGATATTTTTCTATATAAAAGTCCATTGAGATGTTTTTAATTTTTGAACTTGCTTGAAAAAGATTGATTGAGATTGAGAAAGATTTTTTTTTATTGATATTTTGAGTTGAGAGATTGATATATTAACATGGTTATAATATTTATTAGGTGTTTTTAAATGTAAATATATTGAAAAAAAAAATTTGTATCCAAAAAAATTCTAAAATCAAATTCCCAACCACCTATCTAGTATTTTCTTATCTCTTTTTATGATTTTTTTTAAATATTTTTTATTTTATTTTTTTATATTAAACTGGTTGAAAATTTAGTTTTGTAGTTTTTATATATAAAAAAATATTATAGATTACTACAGTATTTTTCTCACATGGTTTTTGTTCTAGTAAAATATTTCTCCACATGTTTTTTTAAAATTATCTTTATTATTTTTTTTAATATTAAATTGGTTAAAAATTTTGTTTTAACTTTCCTCACATGTGTTTTTTCTTATTTTTTATTTTTTTTATTTTTTTCTAAAATTATCTTTATTTTTGTATTTTTTTCACAATTATTTTTTTAATACTGAGTTGGTTGAGAATTTAATTTTATAGTTTTTTTTTAAAAAAATTTAATTGCTATAATATTTTTTCATATGATTTTTTTAAATTATCTTTATTAATTTTAATTTTTTTCATATTGAACTAGTTAATAATTTAGCTTTACAGTTTTTTTTTTAAAAAAATATTATAAATTGCTATAATTTTTTTATGTGATTTTTTTACTATAATGTTTTTTCATATTTTTTTTGAGTTTTTTAAGTATTTTTATTAAATTTATTTTTTATACTATATTGATTAAAAATTTAATTTTTTAATTTTTTTAAAACATATACCATTGATTGCTAAAATATTATCTTATATAATTTTTTTATTGTAATTTTTTTTGAAGAAATTCATGATAAATAAACCCGTGAAAACACGCGGGCATAGCATCTAGGACACCCTTAAACTCCAAGCCCCGCATCACGAAATGGACTGATACAGTCAAATCAATAGGCGGGCCCCTTCGTTTGTAGTCCACCGTACATTCATTTCTTTTGTCTTTGCGGCGACGTTTCTCTCTTGACTCACCGTCGCCGTTCTTTGTGGGAGGGAAGATGCCTTAGATGCACAATATTAGTGGACTTTTAATCAAATCATGACTTGACGTGACGTCGCTGCCTAAAAGAAAAGAACAATCATCGCTGGAAAGTTGTGCCCGAGTTTCTAACAGAAAGAAGTGGCAGCCGGGGTGTTTAAGAATGCAGTTATAAGAAGGTTAATTTTGGGGTCTTGTAACTGCATTCTTAAACTTGATTAAATTCTTTTTTTTTTTATTTTTTATAAGGATTTTTCAAGGAAAAAAATTATTAGTTTTATTTGAATAAATCTTCCTTGTTATAAAAAATCAAGATAGTTTGGTGTTATGGTTCACAATCTCATCATAATTAATTTTGACTAATAATGACGAGTTTATAATCAGATTATTATTCCTTTGCCTTCTGATATCAAACAATACTGTCTGAGGTTATTTTTTTTTAAATTACTAATTTAAGTTATATAAATTTAAGAGTTATAAAAAATTTATATAATTATTAATTTTAAAATTTATAAAATTAATTAAAATACACATAAACATAAACCGTTGCAAATATTTACATTAATAAAGAAAAAAAACAATAATCCCCATAATAGTCCCTATAATAGTTAACTTGAAGCCGACAAGATTAAACCTGCGAGGGAATCCCAAAACCATGCTTTTAAAAATGACTTTATTGGGGCAAAATTGTTGAAAACGAAGCCATCATGGATGAAAAAGATAACAGTACTGTTTCGTTATTGGAAGAGAAAGCAGTAAACCAGAAACCTTACTTTACGCATACAAGCTAGAAGCAAAAACAATGTTGGCGAAGTTATGAAAGAACTTTAGATATAAATTGGCCTTTTCAGGGCTATGTTCCACGCTTGTGGGGGTGGTTGTTCTTGAAAAAACAGTTCTTTGTTAGAATTCGAGATATTCAAATGTTTAAACTATTAAATATAAGAAGAAAAAATATATAATATATACATCAAAAAATTATAAAGAGTGCATTGGCCAGAAAAATTTACAGTTTTTATTTTAAATTATTTTGATATATTAATATTAAAAATAAATTTTAAAAATAAAATAATTATTTAAATATATTTTAAAATAAAAAATACTTTAAAAAACAGCACTTAATATACTTGTAATCTTTAAAAACCATAACACATTCACAGACATATACATACATACATACATACATACATATATATATATATATATAT
>NW_011499875.1:1118037-1166965 GCF_000495115.2 Populus euphratica | reverse complement strand
TGGAAGGTAAACACTAAAAATTACTAAGAAAAATCCCTAATCATTTAAAGTTGTAAATAAAATAAAACAAATAGCAATCAAAATAATAAGAACCAAATCTAGTATAAAAACTCAATAAAAGATAACAATGAGGGACTAAATTGAAAACTAAAATAATTTTTTTTAAAAGATAAAATAATAGTAATAAAAAGAATGAGAACTAACACTAGATAAAAAATTAAATGAAATAAAATGACAAGAGAAAAAAAATTAAAAAAAAGGGTGAAACACAAAAATACTAATTGAAAGAGCAGATTATATAGAAAAATTTAATGAAATAAAAAGGCTAGGAACAAAACTGAAAAAACCTTTTAAAAATATTAAAAAATAAATAATAATTAAAATTGATATAAATAAAAATTAAAAGACACAATTAATTTTTTAAAGATTGTCATGAATGTTTAAACTATGAGAGAGAAAAGAAATAGCAAAAGAAAAAAAATTACTAGAACCTTACCACATCTTCGTCATTGACACGTATCCCATCAATTCAAAAAAAAGAAGAAAAGATGTGCAACTCCCAACATCATTGTGGATGGCAGTTTTAGGAATCCCCTAGTGGACATACATGTACTGCTTGGAAGGCACAAAAATCATCACATGATGACTTGTGTAACTTTGTTTTTAATAACATTTAAAATTCTAAAATTAGCAAGTATCTCCTAATAGATTCTAGAAACCATAATAAAAATATAAAAATGCCTTGGGAACCAATTCTAGAAACCATAATAAAAATATAAAAATGCTTTTGGAACCATTTTTTTTTTAAATAAAAGCAATTCCATCACTTTATTGTTGTAAAAACTAAAAACACGACAAAGCCCTCTTTGCTAGTTTAATGTTTTTCCTGCTTTTAATGATATAAGTGTAATTTTACCGTGTAAGAAATAATAAAAATACAAAAAATTCCTTGGACTAAAGCTATATATTTTTTCTATTTTTAAGGGCAACAAAGTCATTTCCTTATACCATAAAAAAAATGTGAATTAATTTGTCCAAAATCAATTTTATGATACCCAATGGATTCCCTGGAAAAGAAAATTTTGCCCCTAATTGCAAGTTTTGTTGGTTTTTTTGAGAAAGATAAAACAATCATTTTATTGTTTCAATCCATAATGATATATGTTTTGAGTTATAATTATTGGTTGATGGCTTTTAGGTTTTTTAATTATTGTCCTTTGCTTAATTTCTTTTGAATTCCATTATGCTCCAGGAATTTACTCGCAAGTTGGCTACAACTACTCACCATCATTATTGTAAAATTGAAATAAAATAACAAAAATATAGATGAAAGATGTTTCACAGTTGTTTATCAATAAAAATTATGACAAAAGTTTCTTCATAAGTAATTTGTAATGAAAATAGTGATGGGATAAAAAAAAGTATGCGGGCATTACAAATATGTCAAATTGTTGACAAAATTTTCATCAATGAATTTAAAATGATTTCAAGCCCGACAATCCTTTTTTCCACTCACTTCTCATTATTCTTCATTTTCTTCTTTAATTTCAATTTAAGGTTGTATTTCTTCGAGCTTTCAATAGCTCCCCTCTGAAATCCAGCCACCCAGCCTGTTAGTGACAACACAACCTTTCTCTATTGATTCAATTTCTTGTCAAACTTTACTCCACTAAGTAAATAAACCCATTCATTCATGTCTTAACTTTCAATAAATTAACTTCAAATATAAATGGTATGAATTTGTTTGTAGTTTTTATAATTTGTTCAAGTTAATTTATTGAAATTTGTTTGTAGTTTTTATAATTTGTTTGTATATTTAAGTATTTTGGTTGCTTTTATAATGATAATTTTATTATATTAATATATGATTAATATTCTAAAATTTGTTTGGAACTTGATAGAAACAAATTTAATTTATCACTTGATGAAATTGAGTGTGATTTTATAATTTATGTGTGTTAGAATTGAAGAAATCATGAGTAATTTAAAGGGTTCTAATTATTTTGAGTGAATTTTATGATTAAGTTGAAAATTTAAGAAAAAATAATTTGGTGTAGGATTGATAATAATTAAAGGTATGATTTAAATTGAACAAGTTTGAATTAAAAAAATAATGGTATGAATTTATAAGTGTTAATTAATTTTATTATTTATTGATGATAGTATGATATGAAAATTTATAATAGAGATAATGATAATAGTAATAATATTTTATGATAGACATAATAATAATAATGATAATAATTATAGTGACAAAACTTATAATGTTAGTTATGATAATAATAACATCAGTAATATTTATCATTGATAATAATTATTATGGTAATAATAATATTAATAATTATTATAATGTGGTAAGTAGTAGTTATTGTAGTGAGGTGAAGATGATGGTCAGTGGTAGTAGTTATTATTTTGATAATAAAGATAATGATAAAAGGATGATTATATATATAAAAAAAATGTTGATGATTATTGTAGTAGTGATATTTTTTTTTATTAGATTAACGTGGGTGTCTGGGTCAGCTTGCGCGCACCACGACTAATCCTACGGGCCCTGAAGTTAACGACCATGTAAGCCTCCAGTACCCATTATATGAGCAACTAAGGACTCGAACTTGAGACCACAGAAGGAGCAAATCTCTTGATCCCAAGTTTTTACTAATTAGCCACCGCAAACCTCTTGATCCTAAATTTTTACCACTTAGCCACCATTAAATGGTTTTGTAGTAGTGATATTAATTCAACCAGCGATAGCATCTGAAGCATGAGAGAAGTGGCCATGGCATGATGGCAGTCATTTGCAAAATCCCGAGGGGCTCAGCACGAAGACAAAAGAAACAGCTGCCAATTGGGATCCAACTAGAAAGTCAAACCAGGCCCCGAAGGCCTTTGGTGTGCATAAGGCTTCAAGTCAATATACAGGATCCAGCCTACAGCACATCCATCGCAGGAAGGCCTCCATACCGCCAGCCGATACATAAGCCTTTTCCGTCGAAGCACACCAGCGATATGCGGAGGCAAAAGTCATAACTACAGTTTATCAGTTCCAACACAGCAAGGATCTACTTAAAAGACAGGTGTTTAAACACTGTAATGGGACTTGTTCTTTTATAGCAAGGAGTACCTTTATTTAGAAAATAAGACTGAATGAAATGGTTTATTCGAGGAGAAAAAATCTCCCATAGCAGCTGCCATACAAAGGTGCCCTAAGAACTGGACCAAATGAAAAGGAAGATCTATTTAAGCATCTCGGCACTCATCTCTCTATCTACATTATTGCATGTTACAAGTGAAAAGCCATGTTTAACGACCCACATCCATTGAGTGTGATATCAAGGGCTCACCGGAGCTAAGCGATGGTGTAGGCACATGATACAGAGGAACAGGCATCTTTGTGGGAAGATTTGGTAATGGTGCTTCAAAGTTAAGAACATGAATTGCCTGCCTTATCGAGGGTCTTATATTGCGATCAGGGTGAGCACACCACAACCCAACAATCATCAAGTACTCCATTTGATTCTCATCAAATTCAGAGTGAAGTTTCTCATCAACGGCCAAGTTGAGTTTTCCAGTTCCATAAAGATCCCAAATCCACTCTACCAAGCTCATTTCTGATTTCTGTTCAATGGCATCAACTGCTTTTCTTCCAGTAGCAATCTCTAGAGAAACCACGCCAAAACTATATACATCAGATTCCTTGCTAGCTCGACCTGTGCTTATATATTCTGGAGCCAAATAGCCTAGAGTTCCTGCCAAACCTGTAGTCTGCGGACCTAGCTCATGGTCCATGAGTCGAGCTAGCCCGAAATCACCGAGCTTGACATTAAAACTTGAATCGAGCATTATGTTGCTTGATTTTACATCGCGATGCACCACACACTGTTCCCACTCTTCATGAAGATAAAGCAAAGCAGAGGCCAATCCAAGAGCTATTCTGTATCTTGCTGTCCATGTGAGAGGAATCTTCTTACCAAAAAGGTGAGAATCAAGGCTACCATTTGACATGAATTCATACACAAGAAGGAACTCACCTCTATCATGACACCAACCTATGAGTTGCACTAGATTCCGATGCCTCAACTGGCTAATGACCTTCACCTCAGTTACGTATTCCTTTTTCCCCTGTTTCGAACCTCTAGAGATTTTTTTCACGGCAACTGCCGTATCTATACCAGCCAATTGCCCTTGGTAAACAGCTCCAAACCCTCCTTCCCCTAACTTCCTCTCAGCAGAGAAGTTGTTGGTAGCTGAAACAAGATCTTTATAGGAAAATCTTCTCGGACCAGCACGCCTTTCAATGTCATCGTTGATTGATGTTAAGTTCACCGTCTCCGCTGTTTCCTTCCTTACCAACTTCCGTCTCCACAAAATTCCAGATACAACAGCAATCACAATAATCAAAACAGCTCCTGAAACTGTCAGACTCACCACGAGCTTTATATTTTTAGCACTCTTTCCGCTTGTTTCACTCATCTCCAGGGTAGAACTGAAGTCCCATGACTGAAGCACATGCCGCTCTATACGGTTACTAGTAGCAGCTGTAAACCCAATCGTGACCCACTCAGGAAGAACCTTCCTGAGATCAATAATGTAGGAAAGACTAGTATTCTCTTGAGGAGTTGAAGTTGTCTGATACTTCCAAGAAACCGTCAGATTCTTTGTAGTGGAGTTATAAGTGATTCGCACATCAGCAGTATCGCCGCTGTGCAAGGAGGTATTCCAATAGGTGTATGTGGCCGAGGAAACTGAGTTGTTATTGATCCCAACATGTTGAATTGGAGGATCCCATTCAGGATTCGCAAAAGAATCAAATTCAATGTGGACAATATGGTTCTGCGGAGAGTCACTTGTGGTGATGTTATACAAGCCTAGAAAACCTCCAGCTGAATTCGGGGGTATGTGAAACTCAACAGGAGCGATGAAGAAAGCAAATCCGGCTGCATAAGAAGTACGACCTTGAATGTCGATGTAAAAAGAGAAATGGGTACTGAAGTCGGTCAGCCTTGTAGTGGAAGAGTCCCAGAGAGGCACCTTCTTGGCATAAGTGGCCCTACCAACTTGACACATATAAGTGTCACTATTGAATTCAATGCTTCCAACACGAGTTGATGCACCTCCCTCACAGATTATGCTGATGTCACTAGGGTCAAATCGTGTTCTTTGAAAGGAAATTGAATTAGCAGAGGGTGGAAGAAGCAGCAGCAGGAAGGCAATGACATAGAGATTCAAAGTTTGGAAACTGTAAAAAGAGGTGCCCATGGTGAGAGAGATAATGCGAGGATACAAGTAATAGGCAGTTGATGTGGATACAATTTATTTGGCAAAGCAAAGTCAGCGGAGGGATTCACATCCCCTGAAAATGTAAAGAAAGATCAAGTTGGGAAATTTATTGCCGGCGTACCGGCACAGGGTTGAATTGCGAGCACAAGAAAATGACGCAAAACATTATTATAAGGGCTCCTCACTCTCATCTCAGGTTGTATTCGGGCAACAAATCGTGCACAAACAACCAAAAACATCACTCCCACAACCATTTCCACCGCTTGATTGTGCGAGTCAAACTTAATGTCACATTACATGACAAGTAATCCTTAAACACTAGTGGGAACAAGTCATATAATCTCATCTTTAAATATCACAACAAGTTTTTGAACCTTGTGGCTTTAACAAGGAAAGGTGTCAAAGTCAGAAATTCATCTAGAAAATTTACGATTATACTTGTAAAACAACTTCAGAAAATAATTTATAATTGACTACTAATTTATTAATTGTTAACTTTTAACTTTTTTTAAAAAATGTATTGCATATGGTATTTGAGAATAATTGTAAGAATAACAAAATTAAGATGAAGATTACTTTTAAAAATTCAAGAATTAAATTAAAAAAACTAAATGACACAAAAGTCCTTCAGTGGAATCTCACCTACTCAAACCATGACCATTATTTTATTATCAATTAGAAAAAACTATAGTTTTTTTTAATTAAAACCCTACATACATACATACATATATGTATATATATACACATATATACACATATATGTATATATATAGTATTTCGTACTAGCAATTCACTTGGTTTGCTATAAACATGGCCCTTTATCCTTTTAGTTAGGTGGATGTACATTTACTTAGGGCCCTCCTTGTCATGACCATTCTTTTTTTATAAAGAATTTCACAACTATATATCTAGTGTTATTTATTGCGTTAATCTCATGTATATGAGGTTTACTGAAGAGTCTTGCACTTAAGAAATGTATACACGGCGACTTGTACTTTTAGCAGACCCTCAAACAGTACACCATTTTTTCTATACCAACTAGTGATGTTTTAACTAGGGCTAATCTAGAGCTATTTATTCTTATTTAGTACATCATTTATTTGAAGAAAATATTTACTACATTGTCATCATCCATCAACACCCTCGAGCCTAAACTAAGGATGACATACCTTGTGGCATATTAGGGCATCAAGCTGTCCTCGCACCCATGTCGATGGTGCATGCCCTTGAGGGTATTTGATCACCAAGTGTACTCCTAGATCCAAGTCGAGCTTTTGATTATACAGGCTCACTTTGGAGTGTTTGCACTAATTCGAGCTTCGAGGCCCACAGCTATTTTTGCCCAGATCCAATACGTATAAAGGATCATGAGCTGTTCAAAAATTGTAAATCTCAAGCCCAATCGCATTTGAAAAGTAAAAGTTCTTGTGAAGAGCTTTGGCATCGTTATGGTCTCATTTATATGATCATCGGACAATAATACTGCTTATAAAGGGATTTATGAGCGAAACATGACTTGTGAAGAAAAATTAAGCCGACCTTACACATTTTGGTGTAATTTTATCCATTATAATTCTTTTTGAAATTTTTCTATCAATCTTGGTACATGCCAGTACTTGTATAAAATTCCCAAAAGTCTTGCATTATGTCAAATATAACGATTCAGGCCTTGCTGGAGGAATCAAGATTCTTCTCTTTTTTTTTTTTTTTGATAAATCATGAATCAAGATTCCATGAATAATCTTGCCTAATCATCTCTTTGATTTGTGGTATTTTGATTTTCTATCATCTCGAGGTTCCAAAGAAAATTAATAGATATTCCAACTCAAACTGTGCAAGTGCTCGAATAGAAAAGTTTGTGACTTGATTAAGCTATGAATATATAGCCCAATTAATATAGAAAAGTACTGGAACAATAACGCAGCTTTAAGTTCGAGAAAAAAAAGAAGCACAAAACATGGCCTGTAGTATTCATATGGCTTAAGAGACTTCCAGGTCCCAACTATGTAACCGAACGACATCGCATCCTATAGTTAGTAAATGACCACACACCTTAAATTAACTAAACGTCACATATAAAATTCGGATGATACGTAAATGGGAAACGAAGGACTAAGTTGGTACTCCAGAATTGGCATTGGGCTCCTCTCTGGGAACGGAATACTTAATTGGAATTGAACAGAGGTATTTTAAAGGAAACATCAAGATATAAGCAAAAAGTTTTCTCCAAAGGCTATCGAAGATACAATGTAGTTTTTTGATGCGAACTGCTGCAATAGGTTGCCAGCATGCTAGAGATCGAAATTAAGAGTTGATCATGAGACTAATTCAAGTTACAACCTGAGTTGCACGTACCAGGTACATTGTATTGATCTCAGAAAGCAGCTTTTCAAGGGCATCCACAGCAAGCAGGATGCGAAAAACAATTACAAACTTAGTCAGAACTATTGATTGATCTCAGAAAGCAACTTTTCAAGGGCATCCACTGCAAGCGGGATGTGCAAGCAATCTTGTCCATCACTGTTTCGTCTAGTCTTTACTAACTCATGATCTTTGAATTCTATCAAATGAGAGTTTAATGTGACCTGGCTGCTCACAAGGAAGCGCTCTCGAGCAGTTGTATACAGAGCATCAACTGGCATGCCTGAAAATGACAAATCAAATAGAGCATATAAGATTTCAACCATGAAACATAATGCTCCACGTCATGCGTAGTTACTTGCCTTCTTCATCAGGATGAGACAACTGATATTCTGCAAGAATTTTGAACACACTTTGGGCATTGGGTGTCAGACTCTGTAAGACTATTGCAGCTGTTTTGGCACTTTGAGCTGTACTGCTGTGAGCGAGAATCAAAGGAAAAAAGATTCCTTCAACATTATAAGGTGCAAAGGTAGGAACATGGTACCAGAACCAATTAAATTGGGTGTGAACCATCTTCTTATCCCACACTGCCAAAAAAAAATAAAAATCCAGTACCGTTATTAGGGTCCTGGACATGAAAATTGGAAGAGGACGGTAAATCATAAATGTATAAGATGAACCAAGGAAAAAAAAATTACTAAAGGGTTCCAAAAAGATTTTTGTTCTTTAATCATAGGAAAGACAGGAAAATGAAAATTTACATCTTATCCATGGCATAGAAACAAAATGAAAGTGAAAGTGAGGCAAGAATTGAGGGTTCACCATCATTCAGAAGACACTTGGAACAATTTTCACGCCCTAATGTTAACCCTATATGCCAATGGGGACTATCCTATTTAGACCTTCATCTCCCAACAAAGCAGTTGCAAACAAGTCTACATGTTAACATAAAACATGGATCATTTTTTGAAGCACCCAGAGAAATCATGACATGAAACGTTTCGCTATTTAGGAAATATGTTTAACCTAATTATGTGAGCCATAGGATGGAGCCATAGAAATAAAATTTAAAACAATTTAACTTGGCAGATTGCCCCAACCAGCCATTGTGTTCACATATAACTAGCTATAATAAGATATACTCACAAAGAGGTGCATTAACATTGTCAATAGAGGCAACAATGCGGATATGTGAACAAGAAGCAAGTCGCGCAAGATACTGTTGACTTTCAGAGTCTCTCAATCCAGGCCCGTCAATATTGTGAACAACAATGCACACAAAAGAATCATTTTCCTCCACATCTGATTCATGCAAAAATGCAAGAAGGTCATCCATAGATTGAGAATTAAAAGGCTGTTGAAATTTAGATGAAACCCCTGAAGGAGTCCTTCGTTTGGTTTTCAACTCTTCCCACCAAATTTCAGCTAAAGCAATGACCACCTACAGTCATGATGTTACAGTAGTTAGCATAGAACAAAGAAAATGGTGGCCGGTGTATCATGCATAAACTCCACTGTATTATGCTTGGCTTGAATTTCTAAGCCAAGGAATCATTTTAATGTTATATCAGCATTTAAGAACCTGGCAATATCAATGTGTAAACCGATAAATAAGTTCAAGTATCAACAAAAGGCACCCAGGTAGATTACCTGTTTTAGATTAATTGACTGAAGATACCCATTGATGACTACTACAGAATACTCGGTTAATGCTGTAGAAGCAAAATCTTCAATCAGTACCTTCTTCGATCCAAAACCATACATTAGAAGGCCAAATCCACACCTAAATTCATAGTAAAGAATCATAAATTAGTGCAAATAATCCTCAAAAAGAAAATTCATAACAAAGAATCAAAGGGATGTTGCCCATAATTTTCATAAAATTATCTAAAATGTATATGAAAAATTAAGTACATTAAACTAACCAATACCCACTAAAAAAAATCAACTGAACTCTCAAATCCAAACTTGAGGCCATATCGTTTCTTCTTCTTTTTTTTCCCTCGAAATGGGTTTCAACTTGCTATCTGTGCCTAACTTACTACTCTTCGTGCCAGTTTATTTCTTCAAACAAATCGTGCCCATATCATCGAATACTACAATTTCACAAATACTTGCAATAACTTAACTAATTACCCGAGTTCAAAAACCCATTTAGGATACAAGCTCTTATAACTATTAACAAGAGTATTAATCTCTTTCTCATGTTTTAGCTCAATATTAGCTGCTGCCGCTCTTAGCTCCTGCAATATTAAAAAAACAAAACTTTTTAAACCAAGAAATTAATATTTAATCAAAACAATTAATAATAAAAGGAAACTAAAGAAAATTATGATAAAGAAAGTGGTGAGCGACCTGTTCATCAACGACGTTGATATCGGAAATCTTGCGGGTTGATTTCTTACCCGACCCAGCTAATTCTTTTGCTAGAAAGTAATTCCTTGAGAACTCAAAATCCTCTTCTTCTCCATCATTGATTTCCATAGTAGAGGGTAATTGAGTGAGAGAATGAATTCCTGGCAGGTTGCCGGAATTGAGGGATTAGGAATTTAATTTTTTCTTTTGTTATTTAGAGATTTCCCCGCCAAAACAGAGTTGGCGTTGCCTTTTTTACCCGCGTCTGCTCTCTTTCGGAGCGAAAACAAATTCGTCCCCTGATTGGATCTCATATCTCAATTAGGTTCTTACGAAATTTTTTCACAATTAAGTCCTTATACGACCCAAGTTTTCTGTTTCCAATCTATATATTAATTCAACGTATCTGTGATTGATTTAAAAAAATCCCTCAATTAACTCTAAAACTCAATAAAGAGGCTTGACTCAAAATGAAATGAAATGGGCCAAGAAGCCCAATTTTTCCCACCTTGCTAATTTTGGGATTCAAATGCTCAAAATCACATAAAATGAGATGAATTAATACCTCAAATTAATTCTAAATTCACATAAAAGACCCGACTTAAAATAAATTCATGAAATAACTCGGAAAATAATGGCATGCAAGAATTGAACATAGAAATAAAAATATGTAAGGTAATTTAAAAAATATATATATGATTTTTATTTTTTAAAATATATTTAACACCTTAATAGTAAAATCGTTATATCATTTTAAATTTTTTTAATTTATTTGAAGAACTAAGTTATAATTTTTTTAAATACTTTTTAATTTAGAAGTTTTAGATGTTGAGAAGCAACAACATTGCAAATTCTTAGGAATAAAGGCAAGTATGATACATGTTTCTTTCCTTTTAATTTTATTTCTTTAATTACTTGCCTATTTTATTTCAAGCAAATCATGGATTGATTTTTCAAGTCATCTAAATTCAAGTTATTATTCTTAATCCATTTAAATTCAAGTCGTTTATTTATTGTTTTTAATTATTTTTTGAGAACAGATATGGATAGTTATCTCAAGCCTCCTTAAATTTTATATTAAATATTAAAAAAACTCTAGACTCAAGCTCCACCATATAATATTAGAAAGGAAGCTTCACATGATAAGTGCGATCATGTTTATTGATGTTTAATTGGACTCACATTCAAATTAAAACTCATCTTATATATGAGAGATCGTGAAAGAATTCCTCCTTGTATCTCTTTAACTTAATGGTAGGAATCAAGTTACCTTAATGATAATCTAAACAACCTAAAAACCTAAAAAACCTTTAAGATTACACAAGTTAAGACAAAAGCTAGATCATATCTATAAGTTTGAACCTAAATAGGACATAAACTATATTGTATCATATGCATGATGCTTGTTTTAACCTTAGTTTTTCCACTGATTCTCTAAGATAAATATGATCATGTCCTGGAAAGCTTATTCTCATGCAAATAGGAATCTTGACAGGCTATAAAGTCCCATCGGTGGCTCAATGAAACAAGGACTGTTATAAAAATATAAATAACCTAAAAAGGGAGGCATCTTGGTTAATTCATTTGCTAGAAAAAACTTTTCAACCTAAGAAATAAAGTAAAGAACCTTTGTATTTAAAAAATTCCCTAACTCTGCTTATTGTAAAAATGTTTAGTTTGTTTGCTCTAACATCCAATTTTATGACTTAAATACTTAATCTTTTTTTTTTCTCCTCTAAACTTGTTTAGAGATTAAAAAGAGTCCATTAGTGATGCCCAAGTCAATTTGGGTACATCGTTGTCTAATTAAACTAAATGATTTTCTATCGCACCATTCTTATTTAAAACACTCTTAGAAGCATTGTTGACTCAGTCAATCCCTTCTATTTATCTTATTACTGAGGAGGGTGTAAATTAAAAGTTCTGAAATAAAGTGAATGCAATGAACTATTTGGTATTGAAGAATGTACAAGGGCCATTTAAAAAACTATAATCCAATCAAATTTATATGATGATCATTCAAAACTTTAAGGTCATTGAGTTTGAAAAGTTTATCAGTACATAATATATTAAAACTCACTTCATAATACACTACAACAAGATATGCTTAGGAGTACTTATAAATAAAAGCTTTTAATTTACTATTTTTATGAGTCTATATAACCTTATTGTTATTTGGCATACATGACTGGATGACAACAAGATTAAAAGATGGAAGGATTCAATCTACATATTAATAAAGCAATACAAATTCAATTTAAAAATAGTATTAAACAAGTCCAGTCTTCAAATAATAAAGAAACAAAAAAACAATTAAATAGTTAATGTGTGTCATAAGGTGGCATGAAATGGTTATGAAGATTCATCCTCTATTAAACCATAATAAACTTACTTTCATTTGCATCAACATTTTTAAAACTTCATACTATAGTTTTCTTATCAATAATTTACCAACTAAATTTGTATACATGGTGACTATAGTATAAAATTATAATAAAATTTAAAATCAAGAAAATATAAAGATGGTATTATAAAAGATATTATTCAGATCTGCCAACTTATATCACAATGATCCTTAGATTTGATTTAAAAGTCTTTTTCATTCATTGTGAATCCTATAGGATCTTGTTGCACCACCGACTTTTTAAGTACCATTGTTAAATATCAATATCCTATTTTTATCTAATATAATTTACCTCAATCTCTTAAGTACTATACATATTATCCTAGTTTTAAAAGAGCACATATCATCACAATACTATAAATGATGTGATTCAAATTAAAAGAGCACATATCATCACAATACTATAAATGATGTGATTACCTTAAAAAAACCTTAATTGAAAGTTTTATAATTGAATATACTCTTTATGTAGTCTTTTAAAATATAAAACAATCTTTACCTATACTAGTTATAGGAATATCTTGAAAAGAAAAGGAATTTCAATCAATAACTATAGAGTTATTATAGAGATTCCTAAACTAAAAAGGAAGAATAAAATTATCAATATCAATATTTGATTTTCTAAACTAGATAGTAAAAAATAAAAAGACCATAAAAATATTTTCATAAAATAAGTAATAAAATAAATAATTTACACTAAAAATTAGCCTATGTCAATCTCTTCATGTTGGAGAGAACTCGTCCTCAAATTTAAATCGCTCTTGCATTGATATTGTGGATGTCTGATAAAAATTGCCAATCCTTTATATGTCTAGTCTTTATATTAGAAACTTTATATTTGCTAGCAACATACTCAACCTCCTTAGCAATGGAACCAACTTAGTGTTACGTTGAAGACCATGCACAATAACACTTGCAACATCCTTTTTAAACTCTAACTCAACAAGAGACTAAGCATTACAAGGACCAGATAATCTTTCATTTTTATTTTGTATATCATTATTAATAAGATATGTGACATCTGCTTCACAACTATTATTTGAAGTCTAAGAAAATTAACTTTAACTATATTAGTTCATAATTCTTCTTAAGCACATATGAAACACATTCTTCGTAATATGGTTCATAAAAAATTATATATATAACCACATCTACTCTTATTCCCTTCTTATAAATAATTTCATTATTTAAATCAGAATTTATATGCTCATTATTTTATTTATGGTGGTGGTGTTGCTTCACTAACATAAAATGAATATTTCTTGTCATCATAGACCAAGAGTTTTGTATCTAAATCATCTCCTTCAATATTATTTTCCTGATTTCTATAAAATTATAGAGGTTGATTTCAACCCATAAACAAACTACAATCATAAAAAATTTTAATTTTAATATCAATATCATTTTATTGCTGCTGAAATTTTTCTTTTTTATCCTAAAAAAAGATTGTCTCCTCTACTAACACCTCTAAAATGAGTTCTTAAAACTAGTTACAAATTTATAATAACTCTTCTCTAATTTTATCCTTTATATCTCCACTAGTTAACAAGATAACTCTTCAATTTATTTTTATAAATTTATTGTTAATTATCGACAAGCTAATTTTATAATTTATCTTTATATGTTTTTTTATCATGAATTTCTAAATTTTTTTTGAAATAAAACCTACTTATCCTTTCCAATACGAGCATCTTCATAGAATTGCTCTTAGGTTAGCTTAAGAACATGATAGAGATATACAACAAAAAGTAAAAAAAAAAAAAAAGGTGAGAAAAAGAGAGGGAATAAAAAAGAAAGGAAATAATGCATTCCCAGTAAAGATTCAAGATCAAGCTAGAAGCAAGAATTCTAAAGATGAGTAAAGTAAACAAGCGAGAGGATATGACATCGCAGAATAAAAATCAATAACTAAATTGACAAAGTCAAGACAGCATGCCTAAAATGATTTCTATGAACTTCAAAGTGACATGAAGAGATGAGATCGATACTCGAACTGATAAAGTTCAGGAAGTACTCTTAAAATGACCTATATTGATGTCAAAGTGACACAAAAAAAAAAAATAAAAAAAAAATAACAACTACAATGACAATGTCAAGGTAGGACACTTTAAAAAGATCTTCTTCATGAATGTCAAAGTGAAAAGCAAATATCGACCCTCTTTCTGTGATGAAGGTAGCAGTATCAACCCTCTAGTTGTTAAATATAAATATTCTTCATTTTTCACCCAAAATAATTTACATTATAGACTCTGCATATCAGACCATCATATGGAGGTATCCTGGCAAACGCTGGCTTGGAGCCTCGACAGTTTTTTCTCACTAAGAAAGAATCTGGAATGCGATTTAGTTTAAAATATATATTTAAGCTTCTGCTGTAACCTCAACGGGATCCGTGGCGCAATGGTAGCGCGTCTGACTCCAGATCAGAAGGTTGCGTCTTCGATTCACGTCGGGTTCAATTCCCTTCAAGCTATCCCAATCCTTTTTCAGTTTCTTCATGTTAAATTATACAAAAGAGATAGAGATCCCTAATGTATTTATTTTTTTATGTCTCGTTTCTCAAAATTAATGGGATAGAATTTCTTGGTATTTTTTGCCGAAATAATACACAAGAAGGGTAGATATACTTAATTTTTTTTATTTTTTTTGCTCTTTACTTGACAATTAACCTAGAATTACCGGTCTTGTTTTGCAAGAAAAATCAATTCCACCGAGCAATTATATAGAACAAATGCTTGTTTGATAATGCAGTGGTCCTCCCACCGCAATACCAAATCTCCAGACAATTAGTGAGAGAATAAGCTATCAGGTAAAAGAAGCATGCATGATTCAAGCAAGTTTTGCCACATCTTTCTGTTTTCCATGGCACTTGCATGCATTAGTGGCTTAGAGAATAGAATACTTGATTGTGAAGCTAAGCAGTGTGCTTCCTGCAGGTTCAAAGTTGCAGTCCCAAGAAATTGTATCTGAGATCCTAGTCTTGATTCCCGCATAGATGCAGCCATCTAGTCACTCTGCAGGCCTGTGATATAGATAGAGATATAGGTTACAGCAGAATCTCGGCTGATACTAAATCCAGATGCATAAATTACTTGGATCCCTGCGTAAATTAACAACTTATGATAACTTTTACCAAATAAACAGGAGAGCCTCTTGTGTGTTAGGGACTTTAAATTCACAGTGAAAAACCCTCCAACCTAACAAAACATACTCTTGCTTTTGATGACTGGAGTTATTTTTTCAACCATGAAAAAATTGTGAAAGGAAGGAAGATCTTAGGTTTCATGGGATCACAATCTATGACTCTTCAATCTCCTTCACCTGC
Source organism: Populus euphratica (assembly GCF_000495115.2). Taxonomy (NCBI): domain Eukaryota; kingdom Viridiplantae; phylum Streptophyta; class Magnoliopsida; order Malpighiales; family Salicaceae; genus Populus; species Populus euphratica. The sequence continues at coordinate 1,151,237 of NW_011499875.1, read as the reverse complement.
ATTTCACCCATAATATCCAGATAATCAGTGCGTCAATTAAATGTTAAGGCTTTTGTTCTAAAAGTAATTCATAATTTGTTTGGTTGTCAAGAAGTAATTGAAAACAACAATCAGGATAATCCCCCAAATCTAGAAACTCTAAAATCCAGAAACTTCAATCCTCTTCTCCATCCCAAGATTCTCCACGACAACAAATTATTAAGTCAGGGTTAGACACCAAGTTAATTCGAGGACTCATTTAGTCAAAGTAGGATACTATGCCATATAATCACTGCTACTAGATTATTTCCTTCACGTCCCCTATGAACCCAGCAACCAAACAGAGCAAGTTAGAAGTCAGTTGTGAGTTAGAAATCATGATCAACTCCTTTTGAAGATAAAATTTGGCTTGGAGACAGCAGGTTTCTTCAACGATCAAAACGATGCTGTGTTCCGATAAATTAACTACTGCGTCCTGATCGTGATAACAGTGATAAATGGAAAAAGAATGGGTCGGACTGTGACGTGTTGGAGTGGGGTACTATTACACCCTAGAGTTTTTTTTATGAAAATAAGATCAAAAGAGAAAGAGAAGTGTTGTGGTGGACCTGATAACCATTCCATCGGACGGTGAGAGAGAGCCTCGACAATGCTCGGACGCTGTTGAGTTAGCAAAGCATCCGCCTCTATCGCCGAGGAGCTCATTTTTCTCTTCTTTCCCGCCAATTAGAAGAGGTTTTTTTCGGTGTACTTTTTCAGTTTTCAGTTATGAAACATGGATTGCAAAAGCCCGAATACTACTACACATATGGACTTCCAGCTTAGGCCTTGGCCCATTCATAATAGCCTTGTGGATACAAAAGGATTCCATTACCACTTTTCGACAATTGATAAAAAAATAAATGGGATATTTTTTTTTAAAAAAATCTCTTGAAACTTATTTATTTTTTCATTTTATGGAAAAAGAATGGGTCGGACTGTGACGTGCTGGAGTGTGGTACTGGTTACATCACACCCTAGAGTTTTTTTTTATGAAAATAAAATCAAAAGAGAAAGAGAAGTGTTGTAGTGGACCTGATAACGATTCCATCGGACGGTGAGAGAGACCCTCGACAATGCTCGGACGCTGTTGAGTTAGCAAAGCATCCGCCTCTGTCGCCGAGGAGCTCATTTTTCTCTTCTTTCTCGCCAGTTAGAAGAGGTTTTTTTCCGGTGTAGTTTTTCAGTTTTCAGTTATGAAACATGGACTGCAAAAGCCCGAATGCTACTACACATATGGACTTCCAGCTTAGGCCTTGGCCCATTCATAATAGCCTTGTGGATACAAAAGGATTCCATTACCACTTTTCGACAATTGATAAAAAATAAATGGGATAATTTTATTTTAAAAAAATCCTCTTGTAACTTATTTATTTTTTCTTATTTTTAAAAACATTATAGTTTATATCCTGGTTGAATATAATTTCTTAATTCAGACAAAAAAAATCTATACTACCTTTATATATATAATATATAAAAAATAGTTTCTCTATCGATTTTATGGCTAACGCAATTTGGATAATAAAAGTATTACTATTTATCATGCAAAAACTCAGCAACACCAGAAAAAAAAAAAAACCTTTATCCCTAGCATGGTTCTATCTAAAGGCATAAACAATCAAACGTCACGTCAGAATCCGGCACCGAACCACCACCACCTCACCTCCAATCACGGCATCTTTCTCTCTCCTCTCTCTCCACCATGAAAAGAACCAGCCACCAACATTGTCTAACCCGCCACCATCGTATCTTGCAATTCCAACCCCTTCACTAATTTTTCTTTAATTGATTTCTCTCATTTTTCTACTCTGGAAACAACGAGATACCTGCATTTTATTTATCTTTCCCAGTACTCTCATAAGATGCTATGCTCTGCACTCATTCCTGATTTTTTAATCCAAATCCTAACCATAAATTCTCAAATTTTATGTTAAAAAACAAAGCGTATTCAATCTTTGCAAATCGAGAAAACAAATGGATATGTAGAGTGATTATGAATTAAAATATAAAAGAGTTTACGGCTGAAGAAAGATTCAACTTTTTCTCGTAAAATCTCAATATCTGGGTAGATCCATCAATGTCGTGATCTTCTCTGTAGATATGCCCATAAACATTGGAAACTTTACAAATGCTGTGAGGATTTCTTCTTGAGACAAAACCCATTTCCTATACACTTCGAGCTTCTTTTCCCTACTGGATCTGCTTATGGACATCAGCTGTTAGGTTTATCCAAACATTCAAACATACATAAATTTATGTGGTTCAGTAATTTGTCTACTCCACGGAGCTACTGATTTGTATTAATCAAGCTCAAAAACAATACAAATAACAAAATAAGGAGGAGGAGAAAACTTCTCAACTCAACTCAACTCTCACCCTTTGCTCTCTCTTTGTGTTGCTCTTTATCTCGTGGTCTATCTCAGCTATCAGTGCACCCTCTATTTATAGCTGAGGAGGGAGACAATTGTTCAATAATGATGGACAAATTAGGCACCCACCATTTGACTATAACTTCAACCATGATTGCCACCAATCATAGTTATCACCGTCTATTTATGTCCATACACGTAACATAAGTAACATGACTCTTGGAAGGATGCGAGAGTCACTTTCTGTATAAGCTTTTTAAAATTCTCCACATGTGAAATCATAATAGAAGGCCGGGAACGAATTAACAGAGTAATTTTCTTTCTAAACTACACTTCAAACTCCATGGGTAGGATGATATGATTTTGACAGCGTCAGGGCTAGAAAAACCAAAGATGAAGAAATTAAAATAATAATAATTAAAATTTCATAAATTATTTTAAATAAAATAAATAATAATCAAATAAATGATGACCAAATTTTATAGTTAAAAAATTTCAATAAAAAAATAAAAAAAAGAAGTAAATAACAATTATAAAAATAAAAATCAAAATTAATATAAAAATTAAATTATAATGAATAAAATTGAAAAAAAATATTCAAAATAATACATATATATATATATAAATCAAAAGTTTGAAAACTAAATTTAATATAAGTAGTAAATAATATAATATTTTTAAATTTTTCACAACTTTTAAAAAGTGTTTTTTATTCAAAATAAAAAAAAACATTTTTTTAAAAATAAAGTCAAATATTTTTTTATCAATATTTTACATTGATTAAGTTTTTAATTTTTTCATAACTTTCAAAAAGTGTTTTTTGTTCAAAATAAAGAAAACACTTTTTTAGAAATAAAGTCAAATATTTTTTTATCAGAAAGTATTTTACATTGATTAATTTTTTAACAACAAATAACTATAAAAAAAATTTAAAAAGTGATTTACCGAAATCTAGTTTGGAGAAAATAAACGAAATACAATAGGAGGACTAATTCAAATTTGATAAGCAATTAAAATAACATTTTTAGTACAGGTACTAATTCAAATTTGATAAGCAATTCAGGGGTCCGTATGATTTAGAAAAAATAAATGCCAGTATGTTCCATCTCAAATTCTCAATAAGTCGGGCTTATCGTGTTGTTTTACGAATAAAAACACCGACTGAAACCCGCATCTCAACATTCCCGTCCCAACTAAGCACTTTTTGCTTGTGATAATAACAATAATAAATAAAAATATTTCATGATTATTAGACAAGAAAGAAATCTATAATGATTTGTGGACTTTTTTAAAGTGAGCTCTGTTTGGCATTTTAGCTTCGTTCCTCTTGCCTCTTGGAAGCATAGGTGCATGGTAATTTGAAGGGGCGAACAAGACAAGATGTTTATTTAAAATGAAAAATTCAAATATTTATTATAAAAAATAAATGCTAAAAAAATATTTTTGTCAGATATATTTACCTTAAATCAAAATAATTAGGGTTATGTTTTGAAAGTTAAAAGGGTTGATTTTTACTTTAATAAAATTTGAACTTTCTTTTATTTTTATCTTTTATTTTTTAAGAGTGAATGATTAGAGGGTGATGATTGCCTCAAATTAATTTTTAATTATCCATAATAAATTATTACTAACTATTAAATTAATCTATCTCTCTTATCTAACATTTAACTCAAGCTAAGCATTCTTAAAAATCAAACACTTTAAAAAATTATTATTATGATAATTACTCTATAATAATTCTTTCATATTTTTAACCTCGTACTAAATACCATTTAAATATATATTTATTTAAAGAAATAGGGGGGAAAAACAGCCTCACAATTTCTTTTGAAGAAAAAGAAAGCAGGAGTCAACCAGTAATTTCAACTGCTATCATCACCTCCAGAAAAAAAGGGAAGAGGCAAAATGGCAACAGGCCTGTTTCCCTCCGTCGCGTCTGCCTTTAATAGAATCCCACTCTTCATTTCATTTCCCGTGACCGTACAACAACAACCACCTGTCTCCTCTTTACCCCCTTCTCCTTCCTCCCTATACAATCTCGATTCGTTCTCTCTCCTCTCCTTCAATCTAGCTTTTTTGCTCTCACGAATGCCTGCTCTTCCAAAACCCTAAAAAGTTCCGATCAATAAACATTTCCTTTATTATTCGCTACTCTGATGGATGGAACAATCAACTCTGCAAGCGGTGGCCACTCCTCGATCAGCGGCGGTGGGGCACAAGCGGCGTCGGTGCCGATGGCGTCACAGTCGAATGCGCCGCCGCCATTTCTAAGTAAGACTTACGACATGGTAGACGATCCGGCGACAGACGCGGTGGTGTCTTGGAGTTCGACGAATAACAGTTTTGTGGTTTGGAATCCGCCGGAGTTCGCTCGCGATCTTTTGCCGAAGTATTTCAAGCATAATAATTTCTCCAGCTTTGTTAGGCAACTGAACACTTACGTATGGATTTCACTTTTCTTATTTCTTTAATTTCTTTTCTTTTTGGATTTTTCTGCATTTCTGTTGTAGTTTTCTTGCTTTAATTCTAGCTTTATGTGGAAGGAACTCGACAAGAGCTTATCCTTTCACCTTCAATACTGCCTCAAGGAAATTATGTGCTTCTTTTAAATCAAACGGAAATGCAGTTGGCTTTCTCAGAAAGCAAGGGGTCATCGAACTCCCAATCATAGCTGAAAGGTCTTTACCACGAGCTAGTGTTTGTGAAATGGCATGATGCCTGTTTGCTATTGAGTGACAATCTATTGAGTTAAGTGTGGATTTCATTGTATAATTGTAATGGCTAGTATCGTTTGCTATTGTCACGGTTTGCTATGGCGCTATAGGTATCGACTTCCCAGTTATTGTTTGAACATTTGTGCTCATGTGCAAGATCATTTCCCAGTTATTGTCTACCAAGTCATGGATGGGAAAGGCAAATCAAAATAAAAGAAATATAACCGAATTCTCTCTCAATAAATAAAGATCTGATGCTACTAACGGTTTGTATTTGTAACTGTGTTCTTAGGTAGAGCGCCCATCCAATAACCATTTTTTAATAATTAGAGAAATGTTTTTCGGTTGATATGATGTTTGACTAGGATATGAATTATTTATGATGAAGTATCAAGTATCATTTTGACTTCACAAAAAAACCTGGTATTGCAAGCTTACTGTCTACATTATGCTATCCTTGACAAACTCCAAGAAACATTTCAAGGAGATTTTGCTTATGATCTATCGGAAGCAACCTTCCTTTCTAAATATGCTCATCTTGCCTCTTGTGGCCACTTCATCTCCCTCAAACCTTTGGCACTAACAATAACTGCATCCCTACCCTTGGTAAGCCAAGAAGCGATCAACACTTCTAGGCAGCCATGGAAAACTTCTATGCTCATTTACCTTAGTAATCTGCCATGTGTAATATAAAATCGCTTTCCTTGAAGTTAAATGTTTTGTATTATTTGTGAAAAGCTAAGAGGAGTGCTCCCCTTCTGTGACAATACCAAAACTACCCATTGATTTTACCTGAAGGAGAACTAATCACTGCTTGTTATCCTCCAGTAATGTTTACTGTTTGGAAAACCAAGCCTAAGCTCTTAATCTTTCTGTATATTGTTCTCTATTCTCAAACAGGGTTTTCGAAAGGTGGATCCAGACCGTTGGGAATTTGCCAATGAAGGATTTTTGAGGGGTCAGAAGCACCTACTTAGGATTATCAGTCGGCGAAAATCTGCCCACGGGCATGCTAATCAGCAGCCACAACAACCACCTGGGCAGAACTCATCGGTAGCCGCCTGTGTTGAGGTTGGGAAATTTGGGCTCGAGGAAGAGGTGGAGAGGCTTAAGAGGGACAAGAATGTCCTTATGCAAGAACTTGTTAGGTTGAGGCAGCAGCAACAGTCCACGGATAGCCAGTTGCAAACCATGGTACAGCGACTTCAAGGAATGGAGCAGCGTCAGCAACAGATGATGTCATTCCTGGCCAAGGCGATGAACAGCCCAGGCTTCTTGGCTCAGTTTGTACAGCAGCAAAATGACAACAATAGGCGCATAATGGAAGCCAATAAAAAACGCAGGCTCAAGCAGGAGGATGTTCCTGAGAATGAGGGTTCTGGTTCTCATGATGGGCAGATTGTGAAGTATCAGCCTCTGATGAACGAGGCAGCCCAAGCAATGCTTAGGCAGATTATGAAAATGGATGCTTCTAAGTTGGAATCTTATGACAATAATCTTGGTGCAAAAGACAGTGGAAGCCCTTCGAGCCACACATCAGGAGTGACTCTCCAAGAGGTTCTGCCAACTTCAGGGCAATCCACTCATATACCAGCAGCTTTTGGGATTTCCAGGCAGGGCCCATCAGCTCCAATATCTGAAATACAATCTTCCCTGCAAATTGCTAGTTCTGAAAAGGTCACAGCTTCTCATTTTCCGGATATGAGTATGCTGGATGGAGCACAGGGGGCAACCTCCATACCTATTCCCCAGGCAAACGTGATCATGCCCCATGTTTCTCAAATGCCTGAAATGGTACCAGAAAATGTTGCTGATATCCCTTGTGAAGATTATATGGAACCAGAGACATGCAATGATGGATTCATAGATCCAGCTTCATTAGGAATTAATGGAACAATACCCATAGATATTGACAACATGTCCCCTGATCCTGATATTGATGCTTTGCTTGATAATTCTAGCTTCTGGGATGACCTTCTTGTGCAGAGTCCAGAGCCTGAGGATATTGAATCAAGTTCTGTAGAGGGTAAAACCAATGGAAATGATGTGCAGCCAAATGCAAACGGGTGGGACAAAGCTCAGCATGTGGATCAGCTGACAGAACAAATGGAGCTTCTGACATCAGACAAGAAGCTTTAATCACACGAAATGTACCTTTGTCCCACCCTGTATGAGGTAAACACCTACTAAACTTTTAACTCAGCGGGTCCTCCTCCTTTGGGCATTGGAACAAGCAATGCCTTTGGTATCTGTTCAGCTTAGCTTTCTTTTTGCACATATGGAGACATAAAATTTAGTTTTCTTTTTTCAAATTTTTATTTTGAACTTTTCTCTTTATCATCTTATGAGAGGTTCAAGATCTCAAGAAACATTATGTTGTCCTTATGTCCATAGATCCGATTGTCCATCTTTTGCACATGTCAAATCCTATTCCTGAATTCTGCCTTTGTTTCAAAGTAATTCACTTTCGTGGTTCCTTTTTTTATTTTCCTATTTTTTGCCCATGGAGACTATTCATTGGCTACTTTACCTTTGATGGAAAAACTTGTACATTAGTTCGCACAATAGCTTAGAAAAATATTAAAATAATTTATTTTATTTTTTAAAATTTATTTTTGATATTAGCATATAAAAAAGATTCTAAAACACTAAAAAAATAATTTAAAGAAGAAAAATATGAATTTTGATGAAAAATAGGTTGCAGTGGAACCCCAAACAAATCAGGATTTAGTTAGAGGTAGCACTCTTGAGCGGTTAGAGAAATTCGATGGAGGGTGGGATGGTTGGAAATTGATTTGCTTGAGCTTTTGCGATATCTAAAAGTAGTAGGGAAGTGTGACTGGTATCAGAACGCAGAAGCAAGCACACTCGTTGACTTCGAGTGCTGAACTGCTGATCTTGGAACAGAGAATTGATTATAGAGAAATGATTGCGGAGTGGTTGACTCACTGGAAGTTAGGAAGCTAATTATTGGAGGGAGTTCCATAAACCTATGCAATTGAGATTTGATAAGCAACAGGGAGAATGAGATAACTGCCTGATGTAACAAGGTCAAACTATACAGTGTAGGCTGCTCTTGGTTTAAGGATGAAAGGTTAATTGTTGAGCAAATGGCCAATTTATCCTTGTATTACTGAACTGAATGCTTGTAACTTGCTCGCCTATCACATAAATAACAACGTTTCCAGAGGCTTTGTGGCCTATTTAGGGAGATGGAAAGCTTCATGAGGATATATAAACCATATTGATGCCAATCTGGATAATTTTCATGTACTGGAGGCGTGAATTGTCGTGGAAAGAGTAACGTGTCACCTTCTGTTCCTGTGGTAATATTGCTGAGGGGTGCTCCTCTATTCCCAAGCTTGGTAAAAGTGGGATGTGGCCTTAATGGCACGTTGCATGATAAAGTCGAGGGAAAATTACTCTGATACTCGGATTTTTTTTTTTTTTAAAAAAAGGTGACTTTCATAAAAATTTCAGGAGAATAACATAAAAATATTTACATCACGACCATGTTTTTAAATGTTGGATTTGTACCCAGATTGTTTAGTCAAAATTCAAAAGTCAAAATATATATTTTATGTAAATTAATTAATATGTATAAAAGCTGGCCAAATTTTTTTAAAATCCAAGGACCAGAAAAAAAAAAAAGAAGTTGATCTGGTAGGGAAAAAAATGAGTCATTTTGGATATATTGATGTTTTATTTTTTATATACTCAATATTGTTAAAAAAATATCAGAAAGATTTCAATGATATGATTCTAACAACACCTGCAAAGTCATCAAACAAGAATGTAATTAATTAGGGGTTAATTTAGGGTTAAAGTGGTTTAAGGATTAATTTGATTGTCTTCTAAGATGTTAGAATCGTCTTCAATGATAGGGGAGAAAAACAAGGAAAGAAAAAATGGTTTACTAGATACATATTAAGTTTTGTTTATTATATACTCAGTGCTATTAAATTTTTTTTGATGACACGGTTTTAACTATATCTTGAAATAACATCAAACGAGGATATAATTGATTAAGGGTTAATTTGAAGTCAATGTGGTTTAGGAGTTAATTTAGTGAGTTTTTAAAATATGATTAGAGTTCTCTAGTAAAAATCTTTCTAACAATACTATATATATATATATATATATAAAACCGCCGGTGCTCCTATAATTTAAACAGAAAAGCTCTTATCTTCGTTTTTTCAAATTTATTCATTTTTTCATGAAAGGACCTAAATATGCCTTGATTTTTTCAACTTTTTCTTTTTCCCCCCTCTCCTCATGCCTTGATTTTTTCAACTTTTTCTTTTTGCCCCCTCTCCTCCTTCTGCTTCTTTCTCCTCTCCCTTTCCTTTCTCTCTTTATCTCTCTCCCTGACATCCCCTCTCCTCTATTCTCTCCACAACAATCACCCTCTATCTCAATTCATCTCTTCTATCTTCCTGGACATCTCCTCTCCTTGCTACTCTCTCTTCATAACAAGCATCCCTTAATTAGCTCTCATTTTAAAAATCAGATTTGTTGATTTTATATGTATTTTTTTCTCATAGTTGGGACATTGATGGGACGAGTGACTAGAATATGGACCTGTTAGGTTGAGATCATAGTTGAAGAGTTCCCTTAGGCAAATGTAGAATGATTGCTTTACGGACTATGGTCATCAGCTTGTTTAATATCTCGTTCAAATTCTGATCAATTCTTGTTCTTTACAGATATTTGAGGGGTAGTTTATTGGAAAATGGCCAAAGTAGTGGTGAAGCAATAGATTATGAAAGACAAAAACAAGTACATCGAGCACCTCGTGGTGGTGCTCTATACGTCGTTGCTCCTAACTAAAATACATATAATCATGGGATAAAGTACAGGTGGTGTAAAATGAAGACAAGCAGGTACTGATGGCAATTGGGTTGCATATAAATGAACTGGTGCTAATGGCAATTTAGGTGGCCTGGTCTCGCTGCTCTGTAGGCTATTTTAAACTTTTTATGTGGTCATCTTTACTGCTTCCATCGTAATTTGTGAAGTTTGGGGGAAGTCTAGTGTTTGAACATCAAATTTTAACTTACATTAATACTTTGACTATGAGAAGTTGTAAATATGTAATATTTAATTTATAAGGGTGTTTTATATATTAAATCAATTTTAATAGTATTTGTGTAATATTTTTTAGTTTTTTCGTTGACTCGTATGTGTCTGTTGATTTTTAATATAATTTTTAAATGGTGACAAGGTGTTACCATCTTAAAATATTAGGAGATTTTTCCTAATGTTTATTGCATGGTTTCTGGCTGGTCTCATTAGGGTAGCCCTTGGTATCTGATACCTATGTCTATGTGAGTAGACAAACCTGTTAAAAACAATTGACTGAAACTGCTGATTTATAGTGCATGGAATCCTGATGGCCCAAGTTGTGTGGCTCGAAGTATAACCTAAGCCTAAGGTGCTGACCACGAAGTTGATGGTTAGGTGTAGAAAAGGCCTCCCCGAACCTGAAAGCGATTTCACCCCTTTTTTGACCCTGGACGCGCCAATAACAAATTATTTAGAATTGTGATAAATGTTATTTAAAAAAAAATATATTAAAATAACATTTTTTATTTTTTAAATTTATTTTTGATATTAATATATTAAAAATATTAATCCAAAAAATAAAAAATCTTTAAAAATATATGATGAAACTGCAATAGCAAGGATTAAATAACTTCACACAACATTAAATTGAGGCGAGTTGACATAATTTCTTAGAAGCCCAACTAGGATGATGTGACTTCTAAAAGATCAACTGGCCCAACTGATCCATAAACCATACGGGAGTTCATTTGTTTTGGATCCCTTCAAAGTCAACGAGGCTATGCATGTAGGCACATTTACTTTGAGAAGCCCCGTGTCTGGATATAACATATCCGCCCTCAACTATATCCACCACTCTCCGTATAGTTGACACTATTTTATTAACTCTCGCGCTTCATATAGTATTATTAGATTAATTTTTTTTAAAAAAATTATAAAAAAATTAACATATTAATTTTAAAATTTCTTAACTCAACTTTTTACTTAGCTTAACTTTTCAATTAAATCATGGAGAAAGTAACTTAACTTAAATCTATTGATTTCATGGTTCAAATGTAACCATGATAAATAGTAAGAATATAGTTTATCTTAAAAAAAAACTTTAAAATAATAACTTGAAAAAACATATTAAGATAATGATGAATTAAATCGATCCTGACCCCCTCACGACTCAAGTTATTGATTTTATTGAATTTAATAAAAAAAATTATAAATTATTTTTATTTAATTATATAATAAAAATATATATTTATAAAATTGCTACCAACCTAAAAATAGATATTTATTTGAGAAAATAATAACCACCAACCTAAAAATAAACATTTATTTGAGAAAATAATAACTATATAAAAAACAAATAAAAATAATTTATACATTTTATTTCTCAACTTATCCAATATCGAAAGACAACAAAAATTAAAAACAATTAAAGGATCAAATACAAAAAAAAAAAACATGCCTGGTCAGTAGATAAACTCATCAAACCTGTGAACCGAGTACAATTAAAGGATCAAATACAAAAAAAAAAAACATGCCTGGTCAGTAGATAAACTCATCAAACCTGTGAACCGAGTTATGAACTCTAATGTAATTATAATTTTTTTAAAAAATAATTTTTCAATTTAACTATATAATAATATAAATAAACAATCGCAAAATAGAACACCAGCCCAAAATCCATATGTTATTTTAAGACCATGATAATCTCATGAAAAATATAGTAAAATAATCTAAAAGACTAGATTTTCAATTAACCTAATGTCTAATGATGAAATAAAAAAATAAAAAAACTCGCTAGATTCGCAAATCAGGTCAACCAACTAAACTTACGAATATATTCATGAACTTTATAAAATTTAATAACATGAATTTTCTCAAAAACTATTTTTTAACTAGAGAAAAAAAATATGATAAAAAATTAAGTTCAATTAAAAAAACACTCCATCGAATCTATAAACTTAGGCAATCTAAATTCCTCTATCAAACCTACAAATCACTCTAACCTTGTAGAAATGAAAAGAAAAAAAAATTACAAAGTCAAATTCTTAATCATCTCATTATTAAAAAATAAAATCAATAAAAAAATAAAACAAAACACTATAAATTACCAAGTCTCAAGGTTTTTGATTTTGTGTGTGTTCAAAATAGTCATATGAAATACTTTTGAAAATAATTTTTTCCTTGAAAACATACCAAAATAAAATAAAAATCAGATTTTTTTTCATTTGTAATATCATTACATCAAAACCATTGAAAACTAGTAAAAAAAACATTAATTTTAACATTTTTTTCATATTAAACGCATTTTTAAAAATTATTCAAAAACAATTTCAAACATGCTATGAAACAACCTCTTTTAATGATTGTTTGATATTGTGTTGTTTGGTATTGTGACCGTAAATAAAGTTTATTTATAATCATAAAATTTTATTATTTAGCATTATAAAAAAATATTGTGTTGTTTGGTATTGTGACCGTAAGTAAAGTTTATTATTTAGCATTATAAAAAATATATAATTTTTTACTGGTAATATCCATCAGCTCTGCCGTAGGTTTATCAAAATCACAAAAAGTAACTTGTCGCTTTCTGTGTAAAGAAATTTTATAAACAGTGTAATCATATTCTATTATTCACGTGAATAATGTGAATAATGAAGCGTGGCTCCATTCACGTGAACAGTAAGGAAGCAAGCGGGTAAGCCAATACTACCTGCGGAAATCTCACATCCCAGAAAGACCTTCATTTTCACCTGCGCAACCGATTTCATCCTCTTCAAATTAAGGCAAGCAAGGCCTATCATCCAAAACCCTTTTCCACCTCAAGTCCAAGGTTTGTGTTTTAGAAGCCGCATCGAGTTTGGTTGCTGCATTGATTCAACCAAGTTTAGTTTTGTACATAGAACGAAAAACCACTTCAGCGCGATAGACCTAAAATTTTCAATCAAAAGGAACGAAACTGTTGGTGCGGTCTAAGCTTCATCCCGTGCATGGCCTCGTCTCTGTGGACAAAGGAAAAAAATTCACTGGCAGGCCAGCAAGACCGTCGTGGCGTTGGTTCTTTTAGTCATGGAATTAATCATCTTATAATTAGTTCTATTCCCTCGAGTCCTGTGCAATTTTGGTGGGATATATACTCAACCATGAGCATACATTTTGGACTTCAATGTAAAATAAAGAAATGCAAGTTGCCTTCCATTTATTTGTAGTATGGACAACAGAGTTACTTGGAAGCATTTCAGAACACGGGGCAAACAACACAAAATCGGCAGCTCCAGAATAAAACAAGAAATATTTATCATCGAAGTAAAAGATATGTACCAAAAGTCAATCAATGCAAGATGCAGCCTGCCCACGGAATCACATGTCATTTCGGCAAGGCCAGGTTTTTATGCGTTGCTATTTCCGGCTTCTTGCTTAGTTTTTCACCTGCATTGGGATCCATAAAAGAAGACAAATAACAAATCCGTAAGTAACAATGAACAAACTAAAACAAGGTATCACGGTAGAAATCACAAGGAAATGGACCCGCAGTTCACAAAGAAAGCAGGATTCAAAGCCCTCTAACAGACCGAGAGTCATAGTTTACATTCATCTACATGATTCAAAAAGATCTCACAAAAACATTTGGGTAAAAAAAACGCATAGAAAGGATAGTTATACGAGGGAGATACTGATTTGGATCAGATACTCCTCGGTATCTGTTCCATAATTTTGTAACATGTTTAAAGACGAATTGCAGCTTCAAAAATGGTTCCAATATTTCTTGTCAGCTCCTGGGAAAATGTCAAAGCACAGGGATATTATGGACAGGCAGGAGAATATAAGAGGAAGCAATAATAGGGGTTGGCTTTTGATCCAGCATCCATCATGTATAAGTGATCCCTGTTCTGATTATTAAATTAGGGAAGCTGGCTGGTGTGATTTAATTATTTAATCTACAGAAAGTTTACAGACCCGCCCACAAACACTTCATCTGGGCACTGTTCTCCAGAAGCAAGAAGATGCCTAATTCAATTGCAGCAACCAGTCACGGAGACATAAGTATGATACTTGGTGTATGTGTCTACAAATCAGAGGATCCATGTGTGGAGTTTTTTGACAAACTCCTACTCCCTCCGGTCCATTTTTCCTTTTCTGTCTTTAACTGGGAGCTACAGGGATAAAATCTATTATATGCAAACCCCTTGATCCCAAGTCCTTACCACTTGGCTACCACCTAGATGGTTAACATGAAATTTTATGATCATGGGACATGAAAATCGAACACAGAACACCAGTGTCCCACCCAATAACCTATCTGCTAATCTTTCAAGCATGTTTTAGATGACCCCTAAACTGATGGCGGTGGCATGTGACGAGATCCACCACAATGAATCAGCTGATACCAGTGACACGTGAAGTGATGCTGCAGTTCTAAAATAAAAAACACAGCAGTCACATAAATCACTAAATGCCAGTATTTTGCATGACTCGTATTTATCCTACACAAGTTGGAGGAGTGGGATGTGAAAGGAAAGGTAATTGGTGGATTGAAGACTAACCTGGCCTTGACATGAGGTTGATATGAGAACGAGGTACTTCAAACTTCCAGTTATCGTCATCCAATGATTTAACCTCCTTGTTGAGTGCAGCCATCAGATCAGTTTTTAACGCTGCAATAGAAGAATAAGAAGACTTCTATGAACAGCAATAACTCCAATGTGTTGCTATTAACTCAGATAATAGATATAGTAGTTAAAACTATGGGTGTTTCGCTAATTGGATGCGGGGCCTCCCTTTTTTCTTTCCAAGGTCAGTTTTAGAGAGAGAACAGAAGGCACTCCCCCCTCTTCGCCCCTAGCCCTATGCCCCTGCCAACCTTCCACTACATAATTCATTGAATGCTTGAAGCTTAGAGAGAAAGAAAGCCATATGTTTAGCAGGATGAACTCGTCAGACAAGAGCTAACAGAGAAGAATAAACAATAAAGTTCCAAAATATATTTCTCTATTGTTTTATTTTGTAACCAAAATGGGTGAAGAACAAATGCAAAAAAGTAAGTCCTTGAATTTTCATATATCCAAGTTAGGTTAGAGGGCCGCTAAAAACAGAGGTATACCAAGAAACAAAGAAAATTAACAGACATGCTAATTAAAATGGATAAATCAGCTGGATGAAGGAAATCGATTTAGAGATGTAAGCTTTATGTCTTTTGAAGTCGAGAAATTAAATCTCAATCCTCCACAAGACCAAAACTAATGGAATCAATTGGCTTAGTCCTATATTTAAATAATCAAAGTGTGAAACATAAACTAATTCTGTCGATGAGTTCGATTTGTTTCTTAAAAAAGTAAATAAATATAAGGGGCAATATTTCGTAACAAGCAACATAAACTTCAGAATTTTATGTCCAACATGAATTTCATGCATTGTACCTTATTTTCTTAGCAGCAGGACAATGAATTTATGAATAAGACCAACATCTCAGTAACATGTATGCTTTAGCAGGACAATGAATTTATGAATAAGACCATGTATGCTAAACACTAGAGAAAAAATAAAAAATCTGTGAAGCATGCCGAAGAGAATCCTAGAGTAATGGGGCCTTTATAAATATGATATATAACGATAATAGTAGCAATCTAAACACGAGAAAACAAATAATGTGAAGTATCAAACAATCACAAAAATAGCCACCAAGTCCACAGGCCAACGCAGAAAACGCAGAAATATAAATACCCCAGGTAACGAATTTCCATAAGAACAAGCCAAATCCCACAAAAAATATTCAATTTTTTAATGGCCAAAAAAAATAAAATCTTTCCTACACAAATGCCCAAACCTGCTACCAAAAAATCCGAAATTCATATAGACTATGCAATATTATAACAACCCAGATGGCTAAACCTCACAAAAGAAGAGATTCTCAAATGGAACAAAAAAAGGAGAAAAAAGCAAACCAAGCATGGCCTCATCTTTGCGGTCTTGAATGGAGATTAAATCAGAAGGGAAATGAAAATCATCCAAAACAACATTGTTAACACTTCCTCCTCCACCTCCAATAATTGCTGCTGTTAAACATATAAGTGGTGACCAAGTGATAAAGATTTGGAATTAAGGGGTTTGCTTTCTCTGTAGTCTCAGGTTCGAATCTTTGGTTGTACATATGATGGTCACTGGAGACTTACATGGTCGTTAACTTCAGGGCCCGTGGAATTAGTCATGGTGCACGCAAGCTGGCCCGGACACCCACGTTAATCTAAAAAAATAATTGCTGCTGTTGATACTGATGAATTTGCTGATGATGTACTGTTCATTCTGTATCTCTTCTTTGGTAGAAAATTATTACTTCCCTAAGCGGGAAAAATATTTGAAGCCGAGAGGGAGGGAGGGGGTTCAACAAAGAAGAAGAAGAAGCTAGAAAAGCAGTTGACTGTTTTTTTCCCTTCCCCAAAACAAAAAAAAGTAATAAACTTAACTTGTTTATGGGCTTCATCGTAGCTTAAAAAGAGGGCTGTCAAGCCCACTACTTTGTCATCATAAATAATCTACTTGATTTTCTTCATCTTGAAACAGAAAAACAAAGCAGTGGATCCCATCTCAAAATATTTCGTTGAGAGAAAAACTGATTGATATTTCAGATTCTACTTCTTACTCTCTCTCTTCTCTCAATTGCCTTAATCCTCTTTTTCCAAGAGGATTTTCCATCTCAGTAGATTGATTCTGGTGAGTTCTATTTCTCTTTACTGTGTCTTCAAATGGTGCACATACAAGCTTTAGATAGGCAATTTGCTTAATCTCTTCATGATTCGGTCATTGACTTACATTCTCTTTCTGTGAATCATTTTTTATCTCTTTTGATGTAGGGTTATTACAGAAATGCTGTGTGTGTGTTTTTTAGCTAGATTTGGCTTAAGTGCTTTTTTTCCTTTATTGAATCGGATTCTGTTTTTTTCCTCTCTTTTTTCATCTGTTAAGTTATATTCACTTTGTTTATTTATCTTTATTATGTGATAATAAAATTCAATGAAATTGGTGCATGATTTTTGCACAAGTCAAAACCATCTCAATGCAAACGGTGCAAGAATCATTGACTGAAGAATGGAGGTGCTCTCTTCGTTTTTTCTGTACTAGTAATTTTAATTTCTGGCTGTGGATAAGTCTAGTTTGATTTCTATTGGAAAAAATGATTTAAAAAAAAAAAAACCCTGTTCGTTCTAAATGCTACATTTCCTGTACTGAACCTTTGAAAGACTCAGTTTGGCTCTAATATGGTGTGTAATTGAGCTAATCTTTGAAATCCCTGTTTGACTCGTTCATGTTTCTTATATTTTTGGTGAGGACATGCATGTGTACACTTCTTATATTTTTGGTGAGGACATGCATGTATTTACATGTGTACATTTGTATGTCTGTGTTTGTGTGTGGGTGACTTGCATACAGGGCCGATGCATAGAGAATGTGCTTGTTACTCTGTATGCGACAATTTGTTTAAAATAGTTTTGATTTGATGAATCATCAAGATCATTCTAGAGTGGATCATCTGAAGGTGTGACGGCAATTGGGATTATACTTTTTACTATGTCATCAAGATCATTCTAGAGTGGATCATCTAAAGGTGTGACGGCAATTGGTATTATACTTTTTACTTGTAGAAAATGAGAGCTGATGCTATGCCTTTCATTTGTTATGTCGTGAGTTTTTGGTAACATTATGTTAAGGGGCATTGGTCTGTAAATGGCCTAAATTTACTGAATATGTATGTGTGTTTAAAGGAGTAGAAAGTCTGCTTTTAACTTTGGAAAAAATATCGGAATCTTATCTATCCTGCAACTGAATGCTTAATATTTACGACTTCTATTGTGCTTTTTACTATGTTTCAGGTACTCTATGGCAACTCCTAAGCATGTTAAGTTTTGCACTCACCAGAAGGTGGGGATCCTGTTGATATTCTCTGTTGGCTTTGGCTTTTTCTTGCAGAGTTCTTCATCTTCAAGTGAGGTGGGTACACCATAGCCCTTTTGCCTTGGATTTTCTTCTTCATATCTGTTACTGTGTGTATTTCTTGTCCATGATTTGATAGCTCTTGTAAGCGTCGTGCTGTACTTTGAGTTTCACATAGATGTCCTGCTGCGGTATAATCTTTTGTGTAGCATTTTGTAAGTATTAACTTTCTACAATGAAAGATGCATACTAGATGGCTGTGAGCATTTCAAGAAGCAACAATATGGCATGCCCTAATGACCATACAGCATTTATTTTGAGTTTGGCTACCTGCCTACTATAATTGCTACTTGTAACAATATCCAAACGTTTGCCATTTTGATAGTACATGTTTCTGAGAATTAAAATGCAATTGCAGGGAACCAACTCAGAATGCCTTTCAATTTGACTATGCATCCAATTAAGTTTCAACATTTTATTGTCGTACTTGTATCCTTAATTGCCAGAGGAGGCAAGGTGTGAATGTAACAGTTTCAACATTTTATTGTCTAACTTGTTTCCTTGCTTGTCAGGAGACAAGGTGTGAGTCAAGTTCCAATTCCAACAACTCATATTGTGGTTTCAGGAAGTATATTATGGAATCCTATTTTGAAAAACATGATAGCTTGCTTGAACCAAATTTCCAAAACTTCATAGTAGATGAACTTCTTTTTAATACCTGCAAGCTGCTGCCAGATAATCTGAATCATCTTTTAAGAGTATCAGTTCCATGGCGTCATTTGATTGGTGAAGGTTCTCATCGCCATATATCATCAACTATCAGATTCCACATGCAGCCAGATTCCATGTCTCAGCTACGTGCTCACTTTTGTAAAGTTATCATTATTGAGAGACTGCCAACAGGAGTCTTTGCTGACCCATTTGAGCTCCAACACATGCTCAAGCGTGGTGGTAGTGCATTTAATTGTTCCTACATTGAATGATATATGTGCACCTCATTTTGAAATTTGGGCTATAGTGGCATTTTTCTCTAGCCTGATGTACATTTACTCCACTTCTGCAGTATTTACTGATGTGGCTGTTTTTGGAGATACTAATTTGGAATTGCCCTCTGTTCTATCGAATCAGTCAGCTGTTGAGATTCATATGAATGTTGCTCCCACTTCCTTGTTGGGACATATAAGTGAACTGGAAATCAGCGTAGACCTTCCATTGCATGCGCGATATCCTGTAAGTGAATTGTTGAAGAGAACAGGACGTTGCTGTGTTATCACAACAACAATAATAAAATGAGCGATCACAAAGCTGTAGGAAAACTGTCTGAATTATGTCCATCTCTTGCAGCCCCTTGATGACAGTGGCTATTCAGAAGTGGAATTTGGTGAACCTGAAATGTTCCTGCGCTGCAGCATGGAAGAAATTGGGGACCATGAGAGCTGCCTACTTATGCCAACCAATGACAGGACAGGATCTAGAACTGACAATGTCGTGTGGAGAATACCGTCAGGAATAAGGGCACATGCTGGCATTGTATCTGCTGTAACTTTTCTTGCAGCCTCTATATCTACTCTTTTAATCATCCTAACATCCATCTTTTATTCTGATTGTAACTTGTGCAACAATCTGAAAGAATCGTAGTTTTGTTATATACTCTTGCCGTGAACAAAATTTTGTATAAAGCTTTGTGGAGCAAGAACTATCTGCTTGGAATATCCTGTAAAGGAATGCCTGGAATGACGTACTTGCTGTGTTGCTTGCCCGAATAGGCGCATGCCCATTGCCAAAAATTCTTACTGTACTGACCAATTCATTTTAGAGTGTCTGTAGAAAAACAGGTAAAAAAGCAATGGTCCGTTCACGTGTTTTTATAAATTATAACATCCGCTAGCGACTCTTTAACACCGCATTGTCATCCATTTATATTTCTGGGAAAAAAGTTTGTGCTTTTTCATAATTTACTTAATAATCCCATGACGAAGTAATTGTGTTTATTTTTCACTTCGAATAAGTACAGAGAAGAGTATCTTATTTTTCATACATTGATTGTTGGTTGATAAGACCACCTGCCAAGAGATAACCAGGTTTTATTCAACTCGACTTCAACGCCGGTTGAGCAGCTAATGCGGAGGCAATTCAGATAAAGGGCACCAAGTTTTCTGCCTTTTCCCATCGTTTCCCGGGGACCGGCCTTCACCCTGAGAGGTCAGGGAAGACCCCGAGAACCAACAAGCAACCTGGGCCTCATCTTCCTCCCTAAGACAGGTTTTTCCCACGATGCGAAGTCTCCCTCACATCAAAAGCTGTATCATTAACACTATCTACCTTGGCTGTGGATAGACTCTTTTTCACGCATTATCCAGGTCTCGTCTCCCTTTCTGTGTTTTTCATAGACTCTTTTTCACGCATTATCCAGGTCACTTAACCAGGTTTCGTCTCCCTTTTTTTGTGTTTTTTTAATCTCTTTTTCCCAATCGGAAGTTGACCATGGAAATCCCTCCAACCAAAAGAGCAGCCAAACTTCACGATGACTCCTCGTGTCTAGACAACGAATGATACGGGAGAGTTCTCGCCACGAACCGCTTCTTCAACTTCCAGAGGCCACTTGACATTTCGCTGCTGCATTTGCATGCATTGAAATCCAACCCTCATCATCAAACGGACCTCTTTCGTGCCAGATGATCTACGAAGTAGTTGGAATAACATTCCAAGTCAGGAAAGTGGGGTTTCAATTTTCAAAGACAGCAATTTGCACAGGGTTGGTACTTCAACGCGTAGCTCCATTATAAGGACATGAATAAATTCTGATCTTATAAAACCGAAATTTCTTTGCAAATTCCACCGGTTGAATAAATTCACAAGACAACAATGGCTGAAGATCCGAGAATTACTACATTAAATAAATTTGACACAAGGCAAATCAAGACTGCTGATATCACTTGATGATAAATTGATAGTATATTTACACTATTGCAAAAAGAAGCAAGCCAGTGAAGATGCACTAATGATGTGAAAAATTGTAGGACAAAGGTTATAAGCCAAGTGCTTGGAAAGAAAAGAATGGATGTTATGTTTATTAATATTACTATAAAACTCGAAACAATTGAACAAACAGGCACACACCCTTGTAAACCCGAGGCAGCGGAAAATAGAAACAGACAGGAATCCCACCCAGACAAAGCAGCCCAAAATGATCATTTGCAGCCATCATACAATGTATACCACCTCTGACTAGCAGTGAGAAACTCCAGTCAGTCACCATGTCTTGTTAAAGAACATAACCAAGGAACTAGCAGAGACATTACTATCTTGTTGCCAAGCAGCTCTTGAAACAGTTCAAGGATTCTATAAAGATTTTTTTAGATTAGGCTGCAAGTACTACGATCACAATGAGAATCACAATCCCGAATATCACCATGAGCAAGCAGGCCTGCATTAAATACATGAGGGTCAGTTTTGAATACAATACAATACAATAAATCATAAAGAATCAACATCTAGAATGAAATTCCCCTCCTTGAAACAAGGGCAATATACAGCTTCTTTCATCGATATTCAATAGAATAATTTGCATCAAAGAAGCAGCTCATATTCTTAAATAATGAAAAAGAAAAACACATGTGAAAATGCAAATGGCATTTAGATGACAAGCCCCTTATAGGACAATCTGGGAGTGTCCAATTTAATCAAAACACATAAAGATCAAAAACAGAAGAAAAGGGAGGTGTCCAAACTAGCCATGTCAGCAGTCCATAACTTACTTTTGTCACAAAAACAAACACCACCACCATCAGCAACAATAATGACAATAATAATCGAAATGGGAATAAATAAATGAGATGCCATAGATTACCAGAGATGAATTTGATCTTTGAGTCTTTGCAGCTTTCACGAGTTGGGATGTTCCCTGTGATGTCGCAGCCTGGGCACTTTCGATATGGGAGCCTATATCATCTGTAACAAACCCAGAAAAAGGGGGGTTCAATAATAATGATAAACTAAAATATATAGAGCCACTTGTCTGTACACAGGCAAGACTGGAGATAAAAAAAGCCAAGATAAAACTTGCCAATCATAGCTCCTTGTTCATGGACAAGGACAGCGAGGTCTTTAAAAATCTCATTCACCTCACCAATTTGCTGCTGAATTTCTTGTATTCCCTGTTCTCTCTCCTCAATAATAGCCTCATTGAAGACAATCTCATTGTCCAGTAGTAGGACCTCCTGTCTGCATCAAAATTCAATTCAAAGCTCAGAATTCTTTCCCTCTTTTTTTTCAGGTCAAATAAAAGCTAGGTACATAGCAAGTTATGCGACAGGCTTTCAACAAAAAGAAAGGAATGGTCCTACTTTTAAAAGTCTGTCTCGGGCAACCTCTGGAGTGTAATCAGAGGCAACTCTTGTATACAGTTTTTCTGAAGAGTATATGATTCAGCTGTTATGTTACAAACTGATTTCTTATCTAGATGATCAGGCACAGAGGCAAACCATTAATCAATCCTGTTGCAAATTACAAGATAAAAAATTCCTACACTCATTTTTGCACCAAAAATCCTCTCCATGCATGATATCCTTTCAGTCCTACAGATTTATGAATTAAAAATAAAAATAAAAAATGAATGCAGCAAACTAAGACCAGCAGTTTTTTGAAAAAACCTATAAATGTTCGCTGGTTTTAAAATGTGAACATGTTTCAAAAATTCCCCAACATGCTCAACACAATGAACAAGGAATTGTGATAGAAAAGAAACATTACTTGATAAATTTCTCTTACAGTTGGGACAAATAAATGAAAAGATCATCGGTAGCCTATGTTAGAGAGCAGATCTCACCTTCTCGACTCCACAAGGAGGGCACGCTGATCTGGACTTTTATCGGAACTTACATTTACCTCACTGGCTGTGTAGCTGCAAAGAATATGAACAAACACAAACTGTTAGAAGAATATACAAATATCAAAGCTTTTTTGTATTATCAAAACAAACTGTTCATTATATCAAAGAAACAAACAGAATCTCTAATCCAACAAACTATCTATTAAGGTATCCTTAAGCAATCACCTGGAAGGAAGGACTGCTTGGGGAACAAAAGGAGTATATGCCGTTTCCCTCTCAGCCGCAAGCCGCTGAGCCTTCTGAAATTCTTTCAAAACTGCTTGAAAATCTTTTGCTAATTTAGCATCAGCAATCTTTTTGCTTTGCTGCAATTACAACAAGAAAAAAGAAGAGGCAATCCAAATGTTGATTACATTAAGGTTGAATAACATATCCAACCAGTTGAGAAAGTTTAGTGATTCAAGGGGTGGAATTGATGTGGTTCCAATGGGATCTTGAGGGATTACTGAATCGGAAGGGTATCTGGAAAAGTACTAATTTAAGTGCACATTAAACAACAAGGAGCAAACATACACTGACTCCAGCATAATGATCTGTTTCGCTAGCTTGTTTAAGTCTGGCTGAAGTATCCTTCACCAATTGCCCAATATGTAGCCTTGTTCTATGCCTGTCATGCAAGAAAAATCAGTACAATGACAGCTCAAAATGGAGGTTCATTACAAGGACATTTGACTGATACCATTCCATAAAAAAAAGGGGGGAGCGAGGAACAGCAAACCATTAAATTCTGGCATTTTTCTACGAAAATAAATTATTGAGTCTCACGGATATTTTAATGTTCTGAGCAAGAGAGAACAAACACTACTGTCAACAAGTTTTCAAAAAACCCAAAAAGGGGTCAGTATAATTAAGTCGTGAATAGAATTTAGGTGAGAAGTTCTCACAAAATAATGTTGAAAGTTCTTTTCTAATGAGTCATAAGAGTAGTCTCAAATGTGGCTGCAAAGAAAGTAATTATTATCCAAGCCCAGCTCATGTGTACCCTACGTTCTTTCTAATCTATTAACTATTTCTCTGTCACTGCTCAGATATGCTACATTTCTCCTGAGGGAAAATACAGACAGATTTTATCAGTTGCATAAATTCTGGAAAACCAAAAAACAAACCCGCATAAGTACCAGGATAGAGATTTTTTTAGCATTGCTAGCAACTAAAGGGTATTGTGATTATGCTATCATGCACACAGGCATCCCTAGCACATGGCCCAGCTTGGGAAATCGGAACAACCAGAATTGTGTTTAGTATTGTTTCCCAAAACTTTTAGAGTAATGATAGAAAAAATAACGATCATGCCGATTGAGTGATGTAGCTATTTGCAATAAGAATTCCCTATGTGGCATATTCCACATCAGATAGGAAATAAATGTTTGTAAATTTGTTTTAAAAAAATAAAAATTATTGTGGTAAACGATGGTCATATTGTCATAACAACAATAAACTGCCGTGTAGTGCAACAATCGTCTCCTTATATTTCATTAGAAAACAACAGTCTTCTAACCCTGTTCATTTTCAGACGCCTGTGATTTAATTTCAGCTCTGTAAACACAATAAATTCACTTCAATAATACCATCCAAACAGAAAATTACACAACTTCGATAATTTAATTCTAAATAATTATGGAAAATCGACCATAAATCTCGTCATGTAGTCAAAACGACAAACGAAGAAACTCAAAACGGCAACAAAATAAAAATAAACTTACAGCTTCTCCCGGAGCTCAGGCGTGTCTTTAGGAGTCCCGAGGGTATTAACAAGACGCTGAAAAGTGGAAACGGCGGTGTTGATCTGGAAGATTCCAGAAGCAACCGCTTGCGTGGCATCTTGTTTCCCGTTGATCAGTTCTCTCCTTGAAGATGCCAAGGGTCGCCCTGCCTCCAGATCTTGAAAGCTCATTATTATTATATTATTTTAATTCGATTAAACTAAAATTTAATCGAACCGTTGATTGAAAATCCCTAACCCCAACCAGCAGTTTCTCGAGAGATAACGAGGGGATTTTCCCGAGAAAGGGGGGAGAAGCGGGTTGTTTGGATACAGTTGTAAGAATCGATTAAGGCAGATGAAAAAAAGAAGAAGAAGAGTAGCTAATAACACGGCGTGAATTGAGAAAATTGTTTTGATGATTTGAGAGAGAGAGAGAGAGAAGAGAGAGGAGGGACAGGGAAAGGAAGATTAGAATGATGACGTATGTTTGTTTTCTGGGGTTTCGGGTGAGGATATGAATATTCTGTGCCGGCACGTTGATGTGGATCCCTGAAGGAGGGACACGTGGGAGAGAGCGATTGGTCAGGGAAAAACAATGGCTTCGCGTGATGGTGGTGGTGATGTGGTGCTAGTATGTGTTTAATTTAAAATTTTAGGGGTGGGATGGGCGGTGTTTGTGGTCGGAGAAAGCAACAGAAGCTTATAGATTAAAAGAGGGGGTGGGGGTATGAACAGAGACAACGGCACTACTTCTTTCAGAAATATTCGTTTTTTAAAACCAGAAATTGAGGTGGTCGTTGTGCGTTTAATTTATTGATTTGATGGAAAAATAATTTATGGAAAACGTGACAACAACAAAATTACCAAAACTTTTAAAATATATATTCCCATGAATTTGAATTATCAATAGTGCTTTGCATGTTCCGACAAGGTAAAATCTTTTTTTTATAAAATGAATTTAATTGTCGGATTAAAGATTTGAGTTCTGGCTAGATTCCCCCACGAAATTTCAATCATTTTTTTAGATAGTGTTTTGTTATTATTCTAGGATAAAAATTAAAAAAATAATGAAAAGATAAAAGTAGCTAGTTGAAGAGGTAAAAATTTGAACACCAAATAAATCTATGTTTAAAACAGTTATAAAATAAATTCATGTACTTCAGAGTAGGCGGTATAGAAAAAACATATATTTGGAAATTTTATTTTTTATTTTTTATTCCTTGAATATTATCATAAAAAATTAATTTTAAATTTATTTAACTCATACATATAATAATAAAAATAATTATTATTATAATTTTAAATTCAACTCAATAAACAATTCAGGACAAAGATCAAATCACATGTTAAGGCCTGGGACATGGCTTTAGTTACTTATCAATTGACATGAGTCAGCGTAAAAATATAAATTGTTATTATTATAGTTTTAAAAATATAATTAAGAGATTGATTCAGGACAAAGCTCGTATTATAAATTGAGTTTGTTATTGACCATAGACATTACAAAAAAAAAATATTATTATTATAATTTTAAAACTTAACTCGAGAGTATACTTGAGGTAAGATTCAAATCACATGTATGGGAAAATCAATTTGAATTGACTTGGATCAGCATAAAATAAAAATAGATATTATCAATGGTATAACAAAAATAAAAAATGTTTAGGCATTAAAAACTCAAGAAATAGGTTAAACCTACATTAATTTGATAATATGATAAAAAAAAGCAAACACAACAATAAATAGATAATATAATACTAGACCAGGTGAAGTTGTGTTAATATAATAAAATTATGACTTAATATGTGAGATCAAGATAACTTTATAGAAAAATAAAATCGATAAAAATCAATTATAAAGAATAATCTAAAAAGATCTATAGCAAACCAAATCCAATCTTTAAAATTTATGACCTAGAAGTTTAATAAAATCCTGATAAAAAAAATATCAAGGGATGAAATCAAAATGAAAGTCCCAATAAAAAAACTAAAAGCAAAACAAAAGGTAATAAAAAAATAAATAAAGACTAAATATGAAATGAAATAAAATGAACTAAGCTAAACTATCCATGATTGAAATTTTAAAAATAATTAAATTAAGATATTAATATAAAATATTAAAGAATGTAATTGAAAAAAATAACATTCAAGAGAATGATTAAATAAAATGTAATAAAAAAAATAAAAAAATTAAATATAAAATGTAAGAAAAACAAAGGAGGGTTAAAGCAAAAGAAAATTCAAATTCTATGTACTATTTTAAATTAAAAAATAGTAATAAAATATTGAGGATGCAATTAAAAATATAATTTAATTAAAAAAACAATTTGAAAAAATTTAACAATAAAAAGAATAGAAACTAAATCTGAAAGATAAGAAAACCAAGGAGAATTGAATTGAAAATAATCTTAATTTTGTGGATTATTTAAAATTGTGCTTTGCATGTTCCGACAAGGTAAAATCGTTTTTCTTTCTAAAATGAATTTAATTGTCTGATTGAAGATTTGAGTCCCGGCTAGATTCCCCCGGGAAATTTCAATCATTTTTTAGATAGTGTTTTATTATTGTTCTGGGATAAAAATTTTAAAAAAATAGTAAAAACATAAAAGTAGTTAGTTAAAGAGATAAAAACATAAACACCAAAATAAATCTATGTTTAAAACAGTTTTAAAACAAGTTCATGTACTTCAGAGTAGGAGGTATAGAAAAAATATGTATTTGAAATTTTTATTATTATTTTTTAAATATTATTATAAAAAATTCTTAATTTAAAATTTATCTAATTTATACATGTAATAATAAAAATAATTATCATCGTATTTTTAGATTCAACTCGATGATTAACCCAGGACAAAAATCAAGTCACATGTTAAGGCCCGGGATATGGCTCTAGTTTATCACCAGTTGACATGAGTCAATGTAAAAATATAAATTATTATTATTATAATTTTAAAAACATAATTCAGATATTGATTCGGGACAAAACTTGAATTATAAATTGAGTTTGCTATTAACCCTGAACAACATAAAAAAATTGTTACTGTAATTTTAAAATTTAAGAGAGTAAACTCAAGATAAAACCCAAATCACATGTATGAAAGGATCAAACTAGATTGACTTAAATCAATATAAAATAAAAATGGATATTATCAATAGTGTAATAAAAAAATGTCTAGGCATCTAAAACTTAAGAAATGGGTTAAACCTACATTAATTCGATAATATAATAAAAAAGAGCAAACACAACAATAAATAAATAAATAATATAATATCAGGTTAGGTGAAACTGGATTAATATAATAAATTTATGACTTGATTCGTGAGACCATAATAACTTTATAAAAAAATAAAATTAATAAAAATCAATTATAAAAAATAATCTAAAAAGATTTATAGCAAACCCAATTCAATCTTTAAAATCTATGACCTAGAAGCTCAATAAAACTCTAATAAATAAAATATTAAATAATAAAATTAAAATAAAAGTCCCAATAAAAAAACTAAAAGCAAAATAAAAGACAATAAAAAAATAAATAAAAACTAAATATGAAATGAAATAAAATGAAGTAAACTAAACTATCCAGGGTTTAAATTTTTAAAATAATTAAATTAAGATACTAATATAAAATATCAAGAAATGTAATTAAGAAAACAACTAAGAGAATGATTAAATAAAATGTAATAATAAAAATTAAATATAAAATGTAAGAAAAACAAAGGAGGGTTAAAGCAAAAGAAATTCAAATTTGATGTATTATTTAAAATTAAAAATAATAATAAAATATCGAGGATACAATTAAAAAAATAATTTTTAAAAACTCAATAATAAAAAAATAGAAACTAAATCTGAAAAATAAGAAGACGAAGGAGAATTAAATTGAAAAGAATCTTAATTTCATGGATTATTAAAAATTAAAAAATAAAGAATAAAAATTAAATTAAATGTTTACTTTGAAAATATGCAGCAGAAGACTTTAAAACCAAGAAAAAGAGAGTAAAAAAATAAGAGGGAAAAATGAAACAGTCCCTGGAGCAAAACCCAGCAGTTTTTTGGTACACACGCTGCTAGTTAATGGGGACGGTACCGTGAGGAGTCAAACATCATCGTGGAAACTGGATTTTGGACGCCAAACGACGAATACAAGAGCATTCACTTGTACTCGCATGCATGTCATGCACCGCCATCTTCTTAAAATTAATTAATATTTTATATATGCATAAATACAAGATTATCCTTTATGAGACTTCACAACCACAAAAAAATTCAAACGGAAAAGACATTAAAACCCATTTACCGAAGGCAAAAACAATTTGAATTACATGGCATTGTGATATTTTTGTTGAGCAATTGAAATTAAAAAAAATAAAAAATACCCTTGCCCACTAGCACATGATTTTTTTTAATTTGTTTCTGATGATATATTAATTATTTTACTATACAAAATTTGTAAAAAGAACATTTTATTGATGGTATATTTGTTTCTGACGATTTTTGTTTTGTTATGTACGATAAAATTAAATTCATAATTCTTGTTTTACTTTTAATTAGTGGTGCACAAAGAACATTAAGGAAACTCGTTTTGTTCAAAATTTTGATTTTTTTTTAAAATTATTTTTTTTATATTTTTTTTATATTTTAATATATTAATATCAAAATTATTTTAAAAAAAAACATTTTAATATATTAATATCAAAATTATTTTTAAAAAAAAATATATTATTTAAAACATTTTTTTAAAAAAATATTTTAAAAAACTACAATAACTTCCACGGTACTAAACGTAGTAAACACAGGTCATAATGTCGCTCTCCCATCCATTAATCTGTCTCTCACTTCAATATCGGAAGTCTCTCATTTGCACGTGCCGCGACTGCCGGCGTCTGCCCCCCCACACCTTTGCCCCTCAAACCTCCTCCTTATAATCCCTCCCTTTTCTCTTCATCTAACGCTTTCTTCTCTCGTTCTCTTTTACCAACTCCAACCCTTCCCCTCACTTTCCAATGCAGCCCGCCATGTCGGTTAGTAATATTGCCATTCATTTATTTCTTCTTGATTTTTGAAAGATTTCTCTTTGGTGAATTAGCAAGTTTGATCTCTCTGAATTGATTAATATGCGTAGATCTGTTTGAGTTTGATGGTTAATGCTTTTGTGCAATCTTAAGCTTTCTTTGCTTGCCATGTTCAAAATGCACATGCTTGATAAACCTTTTTCTTTATCATTTACAATCTATATATATATGATTGTCTGTTTTCCTTGTTTAGTATTTGTTTTTGCTTTCTTTTTTTGATTTCCTTGTTTAGTATTTGTTTTTGCTTTTTTTTTAAATATTATATTTGATTTGGATTGATATAACATGATTTGCTTGAAAATATTTGTTATGTAAGCACGTCTTTGTTCGGCAAGGATGTGTGTTAGAGGTGGATAGATCTTTCGGTGTCCTGATGATGATAAGATGGGAAGTTATCCCTCAATGCGTGTGATAATATTTATTTGGGCGTGGCTTGGCTTGTGTTACTAGATTGGAGTAATCCTAAGTTTATTCAATTTTTGATTGCATACTTGGAGTCTAAGGACTGTTAACCTATCAGTTTCTCATAATTGAAGCATCAATCGTGAAAATTGTGAGTGTTCCGATAGCTTTGGTTTTGACTTGCACAAGAACATGTAAACGAAATGTTTTAGACTGAACAAGGACCCCCTTGTTACTGCCATACTAGTTGGTTTCCTTAGGGTTCATACATCATATTGGAATATAGTTACTAATTGTTTCTTCTGCCTCGCCTATTCATATAAAAAAAAATGTTTAGTCAAAGTTTTGCAATGAGACCTTGTTAAGTGAGGCTTAAGAATATGTGAAATATAATTTGTCTATCTTTATTTGAGCATTTTAAGGCGTGGCTGGGGCAGCTAGACCATTGAGTTATCATACACTAGAAGCAAAAAATTAGACCTTTGTACTGATAGTAGATGTGAGGCTGTGTGAGTGTGAATGTATATCAGACGTCAAGCACACAAGAAGAACAAGAGGTCCGCCTGATTGGCACCACAATTATTTTACCTGACAAAATTTGGATTTTCAGTTACTTTGATATTCTGGGTGCCTTTTGATGCACTTTTATGTCTGGGATTCTTTCGCATGACCTTTGCATTTTCATTTTTCTGTTCCATCCCTTTGCTTCTTTCTAGGTTATTTATTGTTTTTGGTTTTCATTATAGAAAGTTCTTCTCATCCTTTAGACCTGGCTAGGAGGCAGCAAAGCTTATTATGTTTTTTATTAGGGGACATTTGACACCATGAGTCATGCCCTTTTTACAAATCAGATGCATTGGTGCTTAGGATTTCATTTGAACCTTGTAGGCCCTTGCTTTGTGGTAATTTTCCATATTTATGCTATTATTCAAGTATGAGATTTCTAGGTTATGTTTGTACTTGGCATCCTTGTTATATATCCTTATGGTTCCACAGGGCTCTAAGCTTTTCAATTTTTCATTATTTTTTCTTTTTTCTAGGTAAAAACAGTGAAAGTTAGTAATGTTTCTTTAGGAGCTTCTGAGCAAGACCTCAAGGAATTCTTTTCTTTTTCTGGTGATATTGAATATGTTGAAATGAAAAGGTAATCCGTTGTTCATTTCCATACCCCCCCCCCTTTTTTTTCCATTCTTCTTTGTTGTTTGATTACTGAGCATCTCTTATGCTTATGTAGTGAGAATGAGCAATCTCAGATTGCATATGTATCCTTCAAAGATTCTCAAGGAGCAGACACTGCTGTTCTTCTTTCGGTAATTATATTTCAGTACATGCATCATCACTAGATTAATGTGCAGTCATTTCCATATATGTGCATTGATTATGTATGACCCATGAATTCAATTAATGTTATTTTATTTCCTAGAAGGAAAATATCAAGATACTGCATCGTCTTTAACTGAGATTATGTGCTTCTGAAGTTTTAGGATTTTGTATGTTAAAATTGTCAGTAATGACCTTGCTTTGATCATTGCCAAACTGTCTTCCTTTCAAAACAAAAGAAAATCATCGGCCTTTTGATTTTGATTTATGTGATCCAAAGGTTTCTCGTATATTTGTTTTGATACAAAAAAGAAATTTATTAAAAAAGGCACCATGAGGTGCTGACCATTTACTTACACACACACGTGCTGTGCTTGTTACATTTGTAAAAGCATCCTCTGCATACCGTTAACATGAACTCCTAATAGAGAAGCCTCTTCCCTGTCAATGCCCTTTCTTGCTCCTTTTGCAAACACAATATAAGTCAATAAGATAATATCACAGCTCTCATGTTTTCTCCTTCCAGAATTGGTGAATGAAAAGAGTGAAACTCAGCTCCATTCATTAGCTTTTAAAGTGCTTTCAGCCCAAAACTAGTGTAACAACTTGTGATTGACAGATCCATCTGCATCCTTTCCATGGTAGCACCAGCACAGCAACACCTTTCCCATTCATCTATAGGTATCAATATTCAAAATCTTTCCTCGAGCTTTAATGATGTAGAGGAGGCCTGGGTCTTCCATATCACTAGATCTCTGTGGGAAAGCTGTTGTCTCCTTAGTAGCTAGCTTTCTTCCTAGAGCTCTGTGAGAAAAAAATTTGCAGGCAAAAATAAGTTTTATATGTGCTCTTCAATTATCGAATGTTTCTAGCACCCACCATTCTCTATTTATTCAAACAGTACTTGAAACTCTTCATTTCTTTCCCTACCTCTGAATATTTTCAAGTTCGCTGGCAATGGAATGATGTGCGGCACATAAAGAGAAAATAAACAGGTGGGTGAATATATTGTTAAAGCGAGTCACCCACCCTTGTAGAGATGAAGTCTCTTTGAACTTGCAATCTTCAATTTTTTTAGCAGCAGATCCTTACACCCTTTTATCTCTAAGGTTAGCACTTGAAAGTGAGGCATTGATATGAAGTTACCGAAGTCTTCTTGCAATGGTCTGATAGTTGGATAATTTGCATCAATAATTTTCCTGGATGCCAAAGTTTGCACAAAGCACTTGTCCTAGAAGACCACATCTGGTCATAAGGGGTGAAATTAGGATTGAAGCTTTGTGGGTTCTGTTTGGTCCTAGATCTATTATGTTAACTCAAAAAATTACAAGCGTGAGATATGTGATCCTATATTGGTTGGGATTGCTTTTTTTGTTTGAAATTATGGTCGCATTCTTCTGAAAGCATCTATGTTCTGGTTGAAATTTTTTATCTGAAATTGCACTTACTGTTCTGAAAGTCCTAAATTGGCCTGCTTGGTGGACCTGATTTATGGAGTTACTCAAATTTGTTGTCTAACATATGCAAACCAGAGGAAGGTAGATAATACAATCTCTAGAGGGCATATATTGCAATCATTATTTGTTGATTACATTAGGTTTTGGAATAATAAATTGAACCATTTTCAAAGTGGACATGTTTTTTTCTAAATTCAATACACGGTCCCCTTTTCTTTGGTAACATATCAGGTTTCAATATAAACTCTTTTTTTCTTTTTTCTTTTTT